>NC_048592.1:37476776-37741776 GCF_013265735.2 Oncorhynchus mykiss
CAATGTTCCCCAACTCTGAGGATTATTTTTTTCCAGCAGGACAATGGGTGGGTACCATTTGAGATGCATAGTAGCCCCTGCTAATGGTTACACTTCGGAAAGGTTTCGGAAAACTACCGCTAGACAGTATTTGGGGTGTTTTTCCAGTGTCCCTACATAATTATGAGTGACGAGAGGGTAGTGTTTTTTCCAGTGTCCCTACATAATTATGAGTGACGAGTGGGTGGTGTTTTTATATTTCTCACATCTCCACGGGGTGGTCCTCCACATCTTGAAATCCCTATTGAATTTTGGATGTTGTGGTTTGCTTACAATGGACAGTCGCTGGCCCAATACCACCGGTGAGATTCAGAAACACTCGTATTTGCGTGTAGTGAGGAAATTGACACATACACTAATACACTATAGACAGTGCATTTGGAAAGTATTCAGACCCCTTGACTTTTTCTACATTTTGTGACGTTACAACCTTATTCTAAAATTGATGAAATTGTTGTTTTTTACTCATCAATCTACACACAATAATAATGACGAAGCAAAAACAGGTGTTTAGTTTTTTTGTGCAAATTTAGAAAAAAAAAACCCCAGAAATATTACATTTACATAAGTATTGAGACCCTTTACTCTGTACTTCGTTGAAACACCGTTGGCAGCGATTACAGCCTCAAGTCATCTTGGGTATGACACTACAAGCTTGGCACACCTGTATTTGGGGAGTTTCTCCCATTATTTTCTGAAGATCCTCTCAAGCCCTGTAAGGTTGGACGAGGAGCATTGCTGCACAGTTATTTTCAGGTCCCTCCAGAGATTTTAGATCGGGTTAAAGTCCGGGCTCTGGTTGGGCCACTCAAGGACATTTAAAGACTTGTCCCGAAGCCACTCCTGCGTTGTCTTGGCTGTGTGCTTAGGTTCGTTGTCCTTGCTGGAAGGTGAACCTTTGCCCCAGTCTGAGGTCCTGAGCGCTCTGGTGCAGGTTTTCATCAAGGATCTCTCTGTACTTTGCTCCGTTCATCTTTCCCTCGATCCAGACTAGTCTCCCAGTCCCTGCAGCTGAAAAACATCCCGACAGCATGATGCTGCCACCACCATGCTTCACTGTAGGGATGGTGCCAAGTTTCCTCCAGACATGACACTTGGCATTCAGGCCAAAGAGTTCAATCTTGGTTTAATCAGACTAGAGAATCTTGTTTCTCATGGTCTGAGTCCTTTAGGTGTCTTTTGGCAAACTCTAAGCTGGCTGTCATGTGACTTTTACTGAGGAGTGGTTTGTGTCTGGCCACTCTACTACAAAGGCCTGAATGGTGGAGTGCTGCAGAGATGCCTGTCCTTCTGGATAGATCTCCCATCTCCACAGAGGAACTCTGGAGCTCTGTCAGGGTGACCATCGAGTTCTTGGTCACCTCCCTGCCCAAGGCCC
Source organism: Oncorhynchus mykiss (assembly GCF_013265735.2). Lineage (NCBI taxonomy): Eukaryota > Metazoa > Chordata > Actinopteri > Salmoniformes > Salmonidae > Oncorhynchus > Oncorhynchus mykiss. The sequence goes on from NC_048592.1 coordinate 37,478,194, forward strand.
TTCTCCCTTGATTGCTCAGTTCTGCAGGGCGGCCAGCTCTAGGAAGAGTCTTCGTAGTTCCAAACTTCTTCCATTTAAGAATGACGGAGGCCATTGTGTTCTTGGGGACCTTCAATGCTACAGAAATGTTTTGTTACCCTTCTCCAGATCTGGGCCCCGACACAATCCTGCCTTGGAGCTCTACGAACAATTCCTTCGACCTCATGGCTTGGTTTTTGCTCTGAAATGCACTGTCAACTGTGGGACCTTTATATAGACAAGTGTGTGGCTTTCCAAATCATGTCCAATCATTTGAATTTACCACAGGTGGACTCCAAGTTGTAGAAACATCTTAAGGAAGATCAATGGAAACAGGATGCACTTTTAGCTCAATTTCGAGGCTCATAGCAACGGGTCTGAATACTTATGTAAAGAAGGTATCTGTTTTTTAAAATTTTAATACATTTACAAAAATATCTTAAAACCTGCGTTCACTTTGTTATTGTGGGGTATTGTGTGTAGATGGTGATAAAAAAATAAATAATCTATCAATATTAGAATAACGGTGTAACTTAACAAAATGTGGAAAAAGTCCAAGGGATCTGAAAACTTTCCGAATGCACTGTGTACAAAAGTATGTGGACACCCCTTCAAATCAGTGGATTCGGCAGGAACACTGAGCTACAGTAAACCTCTTTAAGTCTGACCTCACATCAGAACACTGAGCTACAGTAAACCTCTTTAACTCTGACCTCACATCAGAACACTGAGCAACAATAAACCTCTTTACAGTAAACCTCTGCTACAGTAAACCTCTTTAACTCTGACCTCACATCAGAACACTGAGCTACAGTAAACCTCTTTAACTCTGACCTCACATCAGAACACTGAGCTACAGTAAACCTCTTTAACTCTGACCTCACATCAGAACACTGAGCTACAGTAAACCTCTTTAACTCTGACCTCACATCAGAACACTGAGCTACAGTAAACCTCTTTAACTCTGACCTCACATCAGAACACTGAGCTACAGTAAACCTCTTTAACTCTGACCTCACATCAGAACACTGAGCAACAATAAACCTCTTTACAGTAAACCTCGTTAACTCTGACCTCACATCAGAACACTGAGCTACAGTAAACCTCTTTAAGTCTGACCTCACATCAGAACACTGAGCTACAGTAAACCTCTTTAACTCTGACCTCACATCAGAACACTGAGCTACAGTAAACCTCGTTAACTCTGACCTCACATCAGAACACTGAGCTACAGTAAACCTCTTTAAGTCTGACCTCACATCAGAACACTGAGCTACAGTAAACCTCTTTAACTCTGACCTCACATCAGAACACTGAGCAACAATAAACCTCTTTACAGTAAACCTCTGCTACAGTAAACCTCTTTAACTCTGACCTCACATCAGAACACTGAGCTACAGTAAACCTCTTTAACTCTGACCTCACATCAGAACACTGAGCTACAGTAAACCTCTTTAACTCTGACCTCACATCAGAACACTGAGCTACAGTAAACCTCGTTAACTCTGACCTCACATCAGAACACTGAGCTACAGTAAACCTCTTTAACTCTGACCTCACATCAGAACACTGAGCTACAGTAAACCTCTTTAACTCTGACACCCTCTGGTGGATTTTTCTAAACAATTCATATTTTATACTACTTTCATAAAGTACATTTCAGTTTTAAAACGATACGGCCAACAAATTCTGGGATTCTGATATAGGTGTCGAAACAATGTCATTACTACAGAGCCCAAAACCCCCCAGAAATGTACCGTTTGTCCCCATGTTGGAGAATAAGAGATTTAAAAGGCAAGATTTGAAATAACATGTCAGCATTTACTGTTCCAAAAATATTTTTAGTAAAAATAAAGAAAAAAACATTTGATCAATCTTTTTTTGGTGGCTCTCTAAATGTGCAAATTCCCATAGGAACATAGCATTTAAAAAACGCAGGGCTTGTGTAACGTGCTATTTTTCTTCTTACAGGAATGCTACACATATGAGGAGAAAGGTGAAGCCTCTTATCTGTCCATTGATGTAAATATATCTCCTGTCCGATTCCCAGTTTGTCCACTAGATAGCGGTAGGAGATCACATGACTGTCTCTTGGCCACTTTAAACCAGTTGCGTCTGGTTTTGATAGTGAGTCAATGTACCAAAACGGCTGAAGGAATTGTCAAGCCTGACCTCTTAAAGTGACCGCAGCAATCGGCGTTTAAGTTATGGAGTAAAAAAATATACAAAAAAATAAGACAACAGACAGGTTTAGGAAACGTCCAAAGTCTTTTCCAATTCACTTTTCCTGTTGTAAACGATGACCTAAACGGCGCATGTGGATGATGCGTACAAGGTAAAATGGATGCAGAAGTAAATGCATTGTTTTACAATGGCCGTCAGGGTGTCCATGCATACTAAATGTTTGCACTTTTGGTAAATCGAGCATACTCTATGCAAATGAGCATAGTGCATAGATTTATGGCCTTTACGGGGGGGCCTGGACCGGGTACTGGGTCTGAGTTTAACAGGCTAATACTGGACGCTTCCCAAAATGGCACCCTATTCACTACATAGTGTATTACTTTTTATCCAGGGCTCTAGTCAAGAGTAGTGCACCATTTAGGGAATAGGGTGTTGTTTGGGACACAGACCACTAGCTGTGTTCGAATACTCACACTAACTGTAGTAAATACTCATTAAGTGTGTAGTATACCGTATGTTAGTATGGATATTCCAACACAGTCACTGTCTTCCCTCTCTGTTTAATCTGGTTCATGAATACATTTGCCTGATGTCATAAAGGAGTTAACTTTTTAACCGTTTCATATTTTCAGAACCACTTGTAACTTTATATAACACTTCCAACGCTGTAATTAGGAAGGAATTAGGAATATTTCCCTATTTAGGTGACCTAGATCTCATCCTTTTGAGGTTCAGCATTACTCACACTGCTTTCGCGACAACAAAGCTGTTCTCATTAGAAAGTACACTGGATTTCCAATCCTGAGGAGAAACCACAAAAACAGCCCATTACTGGGCCAAAGGTTAATAGCAGTCTCATTGTCGGATCTGGGCAAACAACATACACACAACAGACTGGCACATGCAATCTCCCCTTTGTCCTTTGTCCTCCTGTCACAAAACAACCGAACGGGATGTTTTATAGGGCAAACTAACCCGCCTGATTGGCTAACCAACGAGGGTTGGGTTTCCCAAAGCCTCTGTAGGTCCTGTGTGGCTCCGTTGGTAAGAGCATGGCGCTTGCAATGACAGGGTTGTGGTTTAGATTCCCATTTCACCCAGTTCATACTATATGCACGCACCAATAAGTCTAACTGGCTTTGGAACAAAGCATCTGCTAGATGGCATTTATTAGTTACTTTTCTCCACAACCAATGTGTGGGCAAGCTACGTGGGGTCAATATTTTAGCCTGCATCGAGCCCATATGGTGCCGATGTGGGCAAGCTACGTGGGGTCAATATTTTAGCCTGCATCGAGCCCATATGGTGCCGATGTGGGCAAGCTACGTGGGGTCAATATTTTAGCCTGCATCGAGCCCATATGGTGCCGATGTGGGCAAGCTACGTGGGGTCAATATTTTAGCCTGCATCGGGCCCATATGGTGCCGATGTGGGCAAGCTACGTGGGGTCAATATTTTAGCCCGCATCATAAGCCAAAGGTTGTATTACTCTAGTTAGTGATTTTTTTTGTTGTAATTTGTGTTTGTAAAGTATACAATATGTAATGTATGCACTGATCCCCCCCCCCCCCCCCCCCCCCCCCCCCTTTCGCCCTCACAACAGCCTCAGCTCGTCGGGTCATGGACTCTACAAGGTGTCTAAAGCAGTCCAACGGGATGCTTCCCGCAGTTGTGTCAAGTTGGTTGGATGTCCTTTGGGTGGTGGACCATTCTTGATACACATGGGAAACTGTTGAGGGGGGAAACCCCAGCAGCGTTGCAGTTCTTCACACAAACCAGTGCACCTGGCACCTACTACCATACCCTGTTCAAAGGCACTTAAATCTTTTGTCTTGCCCCTTCACCCTCTGAATGGCACACATACACAGTCCAAGACTTAAATATATATATATATATATATATATATATATTTACCTGTCTCCTCCCCTTCATCTACACTGATTGAAGTGGATTTAACAGGTTAAATCAATAAGGGATCGTAGCTTTCACCTGGATTCACCTGGTCAGTCAATGTAATGGAAAGAGCAGGTGTTCTTAATGTTTTGTACACTCACTGTATGTACACAATGTATAGCTTCAAAATAGACTTAGAATTATGTCCATCTCATTGACCGTCAACCCTTGCATCCGTAGCTCTGTCTATTAATACATTTTTGAGAGCGTTTGCCCCATTTCTCAACTTGCCAAACACAGTGTTCAAGGTCAGGCTGTTGAAATTACATATTGGGACTATAATATTAATTTGTGGTCGTACAAGATGAACTGTGAGGTCACAGGAACCATTTCCATCCTGTCTGTATTGCGTTAGCCAGGTTGTTATGGTAGCTTTGTGTCTGTAATTGCGTTAGCCAGGTTGTCATGGTAGCTTTGTGTCTGTAATTGCGTTAGCCAGGTTGTCATGGTAGCTTTGTGTCTGTAATTGCGTTAGCCAGGTTGTCATGGTAGCTTTGTGTCTGTAATTGCGTTAGCCAGGTTGTCATGGTAGCTTTGTGTCTGTAATTGCGTTAGCCAGGTTGTCATGGTAGCTTTGTGTCTGTAATTGCGTTAGCCAGGTTGTCATGGTAGCTTTGTGTCTGTAATTGCGTTAGCCAGGTTGTCATGGTAGCTTTGTGTCTGTAATTGCGTTAGCCAGGTTGTCATGGTAGCTTTGTGTCTGTAATTGCGTTAGCCAGGTTGTCATGGTAGCTTTGGTGGTTTCAACCAGACTGATCACTTCTCTCACCATTGTTTGACATCACTTAGACCAGCGTCCAGTCTGGTTTAACCAGGCCACCATTACAGTACCACTGAACTGGAACTGAAAGTGGCTTGGCATAATGCCTACATAATCGGAATTAGCCATATGAAGTTTACGCCATTTTGTCAGTAGGTGAGCGGTGCAGCCATCAGTCAAACTCGATCATAACAGAAGGATGGTGCCTTTGTTTCAAAGAGGGAGCGATTTGAAGGCATCAGCTTGGCTTCCTGGTATTTGGTACACTGTGCCCTGTGTGTGTGTGTGTGTGTGTGTGTGTGTGTGTGTCCTATCACTGTCTTTGTCTTATCACTGAACGGTCTGTACCCCAGATACGATCCAATATGGAGCGAATGCTCCCCGTCTGGCCCCCCCCCCCCCCCCCCCCCCCAAAGTACAGACCGTTTATTTAAAGCGGTGAGTCTCAGCACTAGAGCAGTTACGTGCTCTAATAGTAAAATGGAGTCATCTGGCTTCACATGCTATTGGGACCCAGAACCTTGGACACAATTTAATGAGTCACCGTGAAGGGAAAGGGGGAATGGTACCTAGTCAACTGAAATGTGTCTTTCACATTTAACCCAACCCCTCTGAATCAGAGAGGGCTGCCTTAATCGACATCCACGTCTTCACAGATGGTGAGCTGCCTTGTTCAGGGGGCAGAACGACAGATGTTTTACCTTGTCAGCTCAGGGATTCGATCCAGCAACCTTTCGGTTACTGGGGTATATGAGGCAATGTGCTTCTGTGTACCTCTGGAAAAGTACTGTATGTTGGCAGACTCTGAATCCCCTGGTGAAGCTTGTATAACCCAGGATTAAGGTATCCATATTAGGACAGCCTCAAGAAGTGCTCCTGAGACAGAGGCAGTAAACACCGTACAAGATGGATGGCCATCCAACACCGTGGGTTTGTACAAGGCCTACACGACAGCCGCAATATGCTATATAACTTTATAACTTTCGCATGCGGATTGAGAAGGGGTAATTGTTGCATTCATTGAAGTGAATTCAGTAAGTGATTTGGATACGTGAAGGTAGTGTTTCCACTGCATAACTCTCACCAGGCCTTTTTTTTAAACCTTTATTTAACCAGGCAAGTCAGTTAAGAACTAATTCTTATTTTCAATGACGGCCTAGGAACAGTGGGTTAACTGCCTGTTCAGGGGCAGAACAACAGATTTGTACCTTGTCAGCTCAGGGGTTAGAACTTGCAACCTTCCGGTTACTAGTCTAACAGTTTAACCACTAGGCTACCCTGCCGGCCCTGCCGCTTCCTTCTTAGATAAGTAGAAGGGGCACATGAAGGCTGCCTTTCGAAGTCATTCAGAGCTCCAGGGCCTTGATGTTAAATTGGCACTGATGTTAAACTGGCCCTGATGTTAAACTGGCCCTGATGTTAAACTGGCCCTGATGTTAAACTGGCCCTGATGTTAAACTGGCCCTGATGTTAAACTGGCCCTGATGTTAAACTGGCCCTGATGTTAAACTGGCCTTGATGTTAAACTGGCCTTGATGTTAAACTGGCCCTGATGTTAAACTGGCCCTGATGTTAAACTGGCCTTGATGTTAAACTGGCCCTGATGTTAAACTGGCCTTGATGTTAAACTGGCCCTGATGTTAAACTGGCCTTGATGTTAAACTGGCCTTGATGTTAAACTGGCCTTGATGTTAAACTGGCCCTGATGTTAAACCAACATAAATAGAATACAGCAAATGGAAAAATCTACATTTTCCCTTAAAGGAAAACTCTACCCCCCCCCCCCCCCCCCCCCCAAAAAAAAACTGTATTTTGATATTTGTTTCATTAGTCCATTGTTGATATAGTCCCAAAAATGTTTTGCATGTCAGCAATCAACTTTAAGATAATATAACTTTTCAAAATAGAGCTCTGGCGTCGGTGTGATTCTGCTAGATCGGTCGTTCCCGTAAAACTGGGGGATTATAGTCTTACTTTAGTTGTAGTCCAAATTTAAGAAACCGGATTGAGCTCTCTTCTGTCAAACATATGGAACGTCTCTAAGACTTACACACGTGCTCTGGTACTTATGGTGTCAGATCTGACACACACTGTGATGAGGGAATACACCTGAGAAAGGTGTAGAAATGAACCTGCCCATAAAAAAATAAAAAAAATCATCCAAATCACATTTAAACTAATAAATCTTTGTGTTCAACCACAGTTGGCTAATGCATTCAGTTTGTTGTTTTCATCTGAGCTTGGTCAATAGTTCACAAGTCCTCCAGTAAAACGTGTAATGTATTATTGAGTTATTTTAATATGAAAGGGGATGACAACGACGTGGTACAGAGAAGCCCATTGATCAGTGTGGGCTTATTTAGAAACGGATCGGCAAAACGTCCTGAATAGATCGTATTTTATCCCCTCGGGCTTTGTCGTATGGTAATAGCGATGACTGAAAAGGTATTCCGGTCTGATGCGTGTCCCATTGTCTCATAGGGAGGGGGGGGAGGGGGGGGGGCATAAGAAGAGACATTCCTGAAAACAAAAGGATGCTAAATTGGATGCTAGCAAAGAATAGCTCTGTAAACATTACATAATGAGATAGCTTTGGTCTTGACTGACTGCCATCCTGTACTGGCTGTGGCTTTATGTAATACCCACGGCTGTTCTAACAGTGATGCTCTTCTTCTCTTTGCCTAACTGAAAAACAATGCTTCCTATTAAATAACGTTATCAACTATTAGCAGTAGAAAGCTTGTCGTGGAAGACAATAAAACAAAACAAAAAAGTTAACACTTTCTACGAGGCACAAACATAATGCCTCATAGAGCATTATAACACTTGCTATAAGCCGTCATAACAACTCATAGGCAGGTATAACAACCGTATAATACATAACTGGGATGCATTATATGACCAAAGTGTATGATGCAACATTTTCAGCAAAATAGTATCATGTGGCATTTTTTTCTTCCCTTGTTCTATGAAGTGGGGCGGCAGGGTAGCCTAGTGGTTAGAGCGTTGGACTAGTAACCGGAAGGTTGCAAGTTCAAACCCCCGAGCTGACAAGGTACAAATCTGTCATTCTGCCCCTGAACAGGTAGTTCCTAGGCCATCATTGAAAATAAGAATTTGTTCTTAACTGACTTGCCTAGTTAAATAAAGGTAAAAAAAAAAAAAATTTAATTCTATGTAGTCATTATTGGTAATCACAGAGATGTACATGAGCGTAGTTTCCCTCACCCCGTGTCAGAGAGGGTGTCTCCCTCCGGAAGAGAGCGAGGGGAAGAAAAGCGATCCAGACCAACAGTGAAGAATAACATTCACACCTCCTTGTGGAAGTTTACATTGACGAAACACCCAATTTACCTTGGACAAGTCTGGTGTTTTTTATCTGAGTCTGTAAGAGATTGTTAGGGCAACTCCCCTTTCCTGCCACAGTCTGCCGGTTTTTATCTGAGTCTGTAAGAGATGGTCGGGGCAACTCCCCTTTCCTGCCACAGAATGGTCAAGGACGTGCAGACCTGCAGATGGTAGAGTCTAAATCACATCAATTAGGATGTTACGGATACAGTTATCCTGTGTGTGTGTGTGTATCCTGTGTGTTTCTTTTCTCTCCTTCTCCCCTCACAGGTGAAAATCATCACTCCCCAATCAGTCAACAATCAATCATCAATCAGAAGACACACCTCCTCCTGTTTCCTACCCTATCACAGTTCCTTCCCCATGGTTTAAAAACCTCATCATTTGTTTGCTCTAGAGCTCAATCTCTCTGTAAATGCCATGTATGTAGATCTCTCTGTGTCTTAACCTCGCCTTTTGTTTGAGCATCTCCATATCACTTTGCCATCACCTGTGAGTATTGTTTTTGGTTATGGTGTTTGTTTGTTGCTGGTGGGAAAAGGGGAAAACAAGACAAGTCGCCCATGGGCATACACTACCCGTAGGTAACTTTGTTAAATACACTAGTTAGAACTGGGCGGACCACCCACTGTATTTTTGGTTAGTTAGCTGTTGTTAAAGTAGGCTAGTCTAGCTTAGGGGTGTTTTTGGTTAGTTAGTTAGCTGTTGTTAAAGTAGGCTAGTCTAGCTTAGGGGTGTTTTTGGTTAGTTAGTTAGCTGTTGTTGAAGTAGTCTAGCTTAGGGGTGTTTTTGGTTAGTTAGCTGTTGTTGAAGTAGTCTAGCTTAGGGGTGTTTTTGGTTAGTTAGTTAGCTGTTGTTGAAGTAGTCTAGCTTAGGGGTGTTTTGAATACGTATTGTTTCTTTCCTTGGGTCCAGCTCAGCCCCTTTTCCTGCTCCCCCCATTACCGTGTGTTTTATAAATAAACCTTGAGTTTGACGGTAGATTTCAGTTGTCCTGGTTATTTCGTTCACACTTTTACTTTGTCACAATTATAATTTGCATGAGTTGTTACGCGTCTCATTACCACCCCCCCCCAGACTGTCGGGCCAAAAGGGATTCGTAACAGGACAAACCTTACGATTGTGAGCAGAACAGGGAGGAGCGGCACAGAACGGATGACATTAAAGGCTACCAAAAATTAAAGGTCACTAACTCTAAAATAGACATTTGTCGGATGTTTTTGAGACCCCAAAAGTAGTCCAATCCGTCGACAATATTCATATCACTTGACGTATATTCCACATTTCGCTGTTACAGCCTGAATTCAAAATGGATTAAATTTATATATTTTTTTTTATCTCCCATCTAAACTCATTACCCCATAATGACAAAGTGAAAACATGTTTTTAGAAATATTTGCAAATCTATTTAATAATGAAATACAGCAATAGCTCATTCACACAAGTATTCACAGCCCTGAGTCAATAGTTGTAAGAATCTCCTTTTCGCAGTGATTACGTCTGAGTCTTTCTGGGTAAGTCTCTAAGAGTTTTGCACAACTGGATTGTACAATATTTGCACACTATTCTTTTTATTTTTTTTATTCAAGCTCTGTCAAGTTGGTTGTTGCTCATTGCTAGACAGCCATGTTCAAGTCTTGCCATAGATTTTCAATACAATTTAAGTCAAAACTGTAACTAGGCCACTCAGGAACATTCAATGTTGTCTTGGTATTTGTCCTTATGATTTAGTTTATTGTTCTGCTGAAAGGTGAATTTGTCTCCCAGTGTCTGTTGGAAAGCAGACTGAACCAAGTTTTCCTCTATGATTTTGCCAATGATTCGTTCTACTGTTTCTTTTTATCATAAACTTCCTGGTCCTTGATGACAAGCATACACATAACATGACGCTGCCACCACCATGCTTGAAATTATGCAGAGTGGTACACTGAAGTGTTGTGTTGAATTTGCCCCAAATATAACGCTTTATATTCAGGACATAAAGTTCATTTCTTTGCCTCATTTTTTGTAGTTTTACTATAGTGCCTTAATGCAATCAGGATGCATGTTTTGGAATATTTGTATTCTGTACAGACTTTTTCACTCTGTCATTTAGGCTAGTATTATGGAGTAACTACTGTGTTGTTGATCCATCAGTTTTCTCCCATCACAGCAACTCTGTAACTGTTTTAACATCACCATTGGCCTCTTGGTGAAATTCCTGAGCAGTTTCCTTCCTCTCCGGCAACTGAGTTAGGAAGGACGCATGTATCTTTGTAGTGACTGGGTGTATTGATACACCATCCAAAGTTTAATGAGAAACTTAACCATGCACAAAGGGATATTCAATGTCTGCTTTTATTTTTTACCCATTTACTAATAGGTGCCCACCTCTGTGGTTGAATCTGTGTTTGACATTCACTGCTTGACTGACGGACCTTACAGATAATTGTATGTGTGGTGCACAGAGATGAGGTAGTTGTCATGACTTCCGCCGAAGTTGGTCCCTCTCCTTGTTCAGGCGGCATTCGGCGGTCGACATCACCGGCTTTCTAGTCACCAGCGATCCATGTTTCATTTTCGTTTTGTCTTCATTATACTCACCTGGTTTCCATTCCATAATCAGTGTTCCTTATTTAACCCTCTGGCTTCCCCTGTTATTTTGCACGTGATTGTTTTTGTCAAGTGGTTCCGTGTCCTGGTTTGTTTGTTTACCCTTGTTGGATTATTGTTGAATTTGAGTAAATATCGTGGCTTTACTCATACCCGTGTCCTGCGCCTGACTCCGCCTTATTCCATTCACCTAGAAGATTGACAGTAGTCATTCAAAAATCATGTTAAACACTAATGAACACAGAGTGAGTCCATACAATGTATTATGTGACTTGTTAAGCATAGTTTTACTCCTGAACTTATTTAGGTTTGCCATAACAAAGTGGTTGAATAATTATTGACTCAAGACATTTCAGCTTTTCATTTTTTATTAATTTGTAAAAAATCTCTAAACATATTTCCACGTTTACATTAAGGGGTTTTGTGTGTAGGTCTGTGATACAAAATGTAAATGTAATACATTTTAAATTCAGGATGTAACACATGTGGGAAAAAGTCAAGGAGTGTGAATACTTTCTGAAGGTGCTGTATCTCATCAAGATCTTCAGTTTCTTGGCAATTTCTTGCATGGAATAACCTACTTTTCTCAGAACAAGAATAGACTGACGAGTTTCAGAAGAAAGGTCTTTGTTTCTGGCCATTTTGAGCCTGTAATCAAACCCACAAATGCTGATGCTCCAGATACTCAACCTAAAGAAGGCCAGTTTTATTTTTGTGCTAACATAATTGCAAAATGGTTTTCTAATGATCAATTTATTGAAAGAAGTTCATTATCCAGGTGTTATAAATACATAATACATGCATTATGATTATGATAATTGTAATATATTGTAAATAGAAGTTCAATCTGTACCTCAATGCACATATGGTGTGCATTATAAAACGAGGAAGAAAGACGGTGTGGAGAGGTGAGAACAGTGGCAGGCAGTATATGATTCATGAATTACAGTGCTACCCTAATATTCTCTCAGTTCATCACAATTGCGGTGTCTCCTAACCAGCCTTGGGCCCCCAGTTGGCCCAAAGGTTATCTTAAGAGCGGGTGAGGTGGCAATGACGGGACTGGCATCCTCTCTCACATCAAAACATACTTGCAGACGAGAGACAGATGGATAGAGAGAGAGCATGAAAACATACCTGCAGATGAGAGACAGATGGATAGAGAGAGAACATGATTAAGCCTTGTTTTTTTTCATTCTAACACGGTCAATCATAATCATCAGGAGGTGAAATGCAAAACTGACCTTGGATCATTAACTCTGGGACTACTACATCTGTCTGTATTTCAATGTAAAGCATCTCTTTAATAATACTTCCTGTATAATATAAACTGACCTCGGATCATTAACTCTGGGACTACTACATCTCTTTAATACTTCCTGTAAAATATAAACTGACCTGGGATCATTAACTCTGGGACTACTACATCTGTCTGTATTTCAATGTAAAGCATCTCTTTAATAATACTTCCTGTATAATATAAACTGACCTGGGATCATTAACTCTGGGACTACTACATCTCTTTAATAATACTTCCTGTAAAATATAAACTGACCTGGGATCATTAACTCTGGGACTACTACATCTCTTTAATAATACTTCCTGTATAATATAAACTGACCTGGGATCATTAACTCTGGGACTACTACATCTCTTTAGTAATACTTCCTGTATAATATAAACTGACCTGGGATCATTAACTCTGGGACTACTACATCTCTTTAGTAATAATTCCTGTATAATATAAACTGACCTGGGATCATTAACTCTGGGACTACTACATCTCTTTAATACTTCCTGTAAAATATAAACTGACCTGGGATCATTAACTCTGGGACTACTACATCTCTTTAATAATACTTCCTGTATAATATAAACTGACCTGGGATCATTAACTCTGGGACTACTACATCTCTTTAATACTTCCTGTAAAATATAAACTGACCTGGGATCATTAACTCTGGGACTACTACATCTCTTTAATAATACTTCCTGTAAAATATAAACTGACCTGGGATCATTAACTCTGGGACTACTACATCTCTTTAATAATACTTCCTGTATAATATAAACTGACCTTGGATCATTAACTCTGGGACTACTACATCTCTGTCTGTATTTCAATGTAAAGCATATCTTTAATAATACTTCCTGTTGACCTGACCAAGTGACATCTCACCTATGATCATTCTGTGCCCCCTGTATCAGCCAGTTCAGATGCGGGAGGGGTTCACCAAAACAGCTGATATAACCTAGAGGATTTAGGGAGAAGGGGGAGAGGGATGAAGTGAAGAAGAGAGACTGTTACTGTGTGTGTGGTCTCACCTGGTGTCCACACTAAGTGGCTACAGAGTACTTTATGCTGAAAAACAGATGTGGACAAATATTAGAAGATAATGTCAATAGAAGATACTGTATGTGATGCAGACACCTGTCGGAGTGTACCTGAAACATTTAAATATAGAAGGCTATGTGTCTTACCACTTGGTTATTGCAAGACTAACCCTCAAAGAAAATCATGACTTGGCAGAAACAGATAGCAACAGATAGTCCAGTGAAAATGGCTGTGTTTATGTGGTGTAAATCTGAAAATTTGCAGCTGACACATCTTAAGGGTTTTTAATTAATGCATGTGAGACAGGTTCCATGTACCACAAGACATGCAGAGATGAAGAACACAGAACAGTTTAATAACCTCTGGTTATGGACACTTTCGCCAGCAATAAAGCTTCCACGGCCTGTTCCTCAGACAGTGAACATCTGGCAATATCTACAGTGCCTTGCGAAAGTATTCGGCCCCCTTGAACTTTGCGACCTTTTGCCACATTTCAGGCTTCAAACATAAAGATATGAAACTGTATTTTTTTTTTGTGAAGAATCAACAACAAGTGGGACACAATCATGAAGTGGAACGACATTTATTGGATATTTCAAACTTTTTTTAATAAATCAAAAACTGAAAAATTGGGCGTGCAAAATTATTCAGCCCCCTTAAGTTAAGACTTTGTAGCGCCACCTTTTGCTGCGATTACAGCTGTAAGTCGCTTGGGGCATGTCTCTATCAGTTTTGCACATCCTCCTTGCAAAACAGCTCGAGCTCAGTGAGGTTGGATGGAGAGCATTTGTGAACAGCAGTTTTCAGTTCTTTCCACATATTCTCAATTGGATTCAGGTCTGGACTTTGACTTGGCCATTCTAACACCTGGATATGTTTATTTTTTAACCATTCCATTGTAGATTTTGCTTTATGTTTTGGATCATTGTCTTGTTGGAAGACAAATCTCCGTCCCAGTCTCAGGTCTTTTGCAGACTCCAGGTTTTCTTCCAGAATGGTCCTGTATTTGGCTCAATCCATCTTCCCATCAATTTTAACCATCTTCCCTGTCCCTGCTGAAGAAAAGCAGGCCCAAACCATGATGCTGCCACCACCATGTTTGACAGTGGGGATGGTGTGTTCAGCTGTGTTGCTTTTACGCCAAACATAACGTTTTGCATTGTTGCCAAAAAGTTCAATTTTGGTTTCATCTGACCAGAGCACCTTCTTCCACATGTTTGGTGTGTCTCCCAGGTGGCTTGTGGCAAACTTTAAATGACACTTTTTATGGATACCTTTAAGAAATGGCTTTCTTCTTGCCACTCTTCCATAAAGGCCAGATTTGTGCAATATACGACTGATTGTTGTCCTATGGACAGAGTCTCCCACCTCAGCTGTAGATCTCTGCAGTTCATCCAGAGTGATCATGGGCCTCTTGGCTGCATCTCTGATCAGTCTTCTCCTTGTATGAGCTGAAAGCTTAGAGGGACGGCCAGGTCTTGGTAGATTTGCAGTGGTCTGATACTCCTTCCATTTCAATATTATCGCTTGCACAGTGCTCCTTGGGATGTTTAAAGCTTGGGAAATCTTTTTGTATCCAAATCCAGCTTTAAACTTCTTCACAACAGTATCTCGGACCTGCCTGGTGTTCCTTGTTCTTCATGATGTTCTCTGCGCTTTTAACGGACCTCTGAGACTATCACAGTGCAGGTGCATTTATACGGAGACTTGATTACACACAGGTGGATTGTATTTATCATCATTAGTCATTTAGGTCAACATTGGATCATTCAGAGATCCTCACTGAACTTCTGGAGAGTTTGCTGCACTGAAAGTAAAGGGGCTGAATAATTTTGCACGCCCAATTTTTCAGTTTTTGATTTGTTAAAAAAGTTTGAAATATCCAATAAATGTCGTTCCACTTCATGATTGTGTCCCACTTGTTGTTGATTCTTCACAAAAAAATACAGTTTTATATCTTTGTTTGAAGCCTGAAATGTGGCAAAAGGTCGCAAAGTTCAAGGGGGCCGAATACTTTCGCAAGGCACTGTATATATTCGACCCCTTGATCAGCTCGCACTCTGAAAGTAAAGACAATAGCTTATTTTTTTTGTAGATATGAAAACAATAACAGATATGACCGTTCAATCTAAAGCAGCAGATTTAATTTTCAGGATACGTCAATACAGCACAGAAAGATTAACACCAGACTGGTGTTGTGGCTGTTCATTAGGTGAAGGGAAATATGATTCCTGCACCATCTACACGCTGCACAGACTCTAACTCTTCGTGACAGACATATTGTGTTCTTTCATCCTTCTGTAAAAAAAAACTAACCGTTACACTGTCATGAAATGAAATATGATTATATATCGACTATGAAACAAATATGACATGGCCTGCTCATGAGTTGCCATGAAATAAAGTTAAATTAATTCAACTGAAAATGGCGAGAACAGGCGTTAGTAGCTAAATGCTTTTGGTTAGCTTGAGAATAATGATTCATCATTCTACGGTATGTATGTAATATAGTAGAATGTAATGAGCCGACACTGAATCGTAGGAGCTAACTACTAGCTATGTAAAAGTTGGACAGAAGAACGCCCAGTGCCGCTTACCTGAGATGCCATCATCACACAGTCCTTCTTCGTAGGTGTCGGCTATGACTTCCTTTGTGTCGGAAAAAAGTTGCTTTCAGAACAATTATTTTTGATTGAAAATAAAATAAGTTTTGCTCTCGACAAAAAGACACAAATGTACCTCCAAGGCATATAACAATTTGCCCGTGAATAACCACACCTTCATACAAACGTGCAGAATTCTTGACGCACAACCGAAGATGCTGCCATATCCTGCCAGCACGCCCACAAGCGAGCCACTCAGGCGCAGAATGATGACGCATGGAAGAGGGAAAGGAATGAGATGGTAACAACAACCATTTGTTGGAAGTTGGGGAGGGGGGCTAATAGCTGAACAATAGACTATCCAACCTTTACTAAAGAATAGTCTAATAGCCGAGCTAGGTGTGAACCCCCCCCCCCCCCTCCCCCCCTCCTATCACAGACCAGATTTGCCCTAACGACCAAGGGGTAGCTTGCTACTCAATGTAATAAAGTAATGACTTTTCAAATAAGTTACCTTACATTAGCTAATTTGTTAGCTATGCTGTCCTCACGAACCACATAGCATACCATTACAGCTGCATGTACCGGTATGCTAGCTAGCTACCAAACTTTAGTAGATATACATCAAACTTGCCAGTATGTTAACTATAGACTATCTAACTACCCAACGGTTATTGACTTGATTATTCCCGTCATTCTTAGCTTAGCTAAATGGTATAGTCATTGTGCGTTCTCAATGGACATTCGGGTGCTCTCGTAAATTCGCTCTGGCTATCAACACCGATTTCAGAGCAATCTCATCAAGTTGTACAGCGCCATATTTTCTGTTCCATCTTAATGGAAACCCTGAGGGTTTTTCATTTTTCACACCATATTATTAGTCATTAATTAAGCAAGTACCAATCAAAAGTTGGGACACCTACTCATTCCAGGATCACAACTTTGAAATAACACCGGTGTCCCGCATGTCCCGCAATCTGTAGTACAGACATGGCCTGGTAACTGAGCTAAATGACTACCGCCCCGTAGCACTCACATCCGTCATCATGAAGTGCTTTGAGAGACTAGTCAAGGACCATATCACCTCCACCCTACCTGACACCCTAGACCCACTCCAATTTGCTTACCGCCCAAATAGGTCCACAGACGATGCAATCTCAACCACACTGCACACTGCCCTAACCCATCTGGACAAGAGGAATACCTATGTGAGAATGCTGTTCATCGACTACAGCTCGGCATTCAACACCATAGTACCCTCCAAGCTCGTCATCAAGCTCGAGACCCTGGGTCTCGACCCCGCCCTGTGCAACTGGGTACTGGACTTCCTGACGGGCCGCCCCCAGGTGGTGAGGGTAGGCAACAACATCTCCTCCCCGCTGATCCTCAACACTGGGGCCCCACAAGGGTGCGTTCTGAGCCCTCTCCTGTACTCCCTGTTCACCCACGACTGCGTGGCCACGCACGCCTCCAACTCAATCATCAAGTTTGCGGACG
Source organism: Oncorhynchus mykiss (assembly GCF_013265735.2). Classification (NCBI taxonomy): domain Eukaryota; kingdom Metazoa; phylum Chordata; class Actinopteri; order Salmoniformes; family Salmonidae; genus Oncorhynchus; species Oncorhynchus mykiss. The sequence goes on from NC_048592.1 coordinate 37,495,484, forward strand.
ACACAACAGTGGTAGGCTTGATTACCAACAACGATGAGACGGCATACAGGGAGGAGGTGAGGGCCCTCGGAGTGTGGTGTCAGGAAAATAACCTCACACTCAACGTCAATAAAACTAAGGAGATTGTGGACTTCAGGAAACAGCAGAGGGAACACCCCCCTATCCACATCGATGGAACAGTAGTGGAGAGGGTAGCAAGTTTTAAGTTCCTCGGCATACACATCACAGACAAACTGAATTGGTCCACTCACACAGACAGCATCGTGAAGAAGGCGCAGCAGCGCCTCTTCAACCTCAGGAGGCTGAAGAAATTCGGCTTGTCACCAAAAGCACTCACAAACTTCTACAGATGCACAATCGAGAGCATCCTGGCGGGCTGTATCACCGCCTGGTATGGCAACTGCACCGCCCTCAACCGTAAGGCTCTCCAGAGGGTAGTGAGGTCTGCACAACGCATCACCGGGGGCAAACTACCTGCTCTCCAGGACACCTACACCACCCGATGTCACAGGAAGGCCATAAAGATCATCAAGGACATCAACCACCCGAGCCACTGCCTGTTCACCCCGCTATCATCCAGAAGGCGAGGTCAGTACAGGTGCATCAAAGCTGGGACCGAGAGACTGAAAAACAGCTTCTATCTCAAGGCCATCAGACTGTTAAACAGCCACCACTAACACTGAGTGGCTGCTGCCAACACACTGACACTGACTCAACTCCAGCCACTTTAATAATGGGAATTGATGGGAAATTATGTAAATATATCACTAGCCACTTTAAACAATGCTACCTTATATAAATGTTACTTACCCTACATTATTCATCTCATATGCATACGTATATACTGTACTCTATATCATCGACGGTATCCTTATGTAATACATGTATCACTAGCCACTTTATACTATACTATGCCACTTTGTTTACATACTCATCTCATTTGTACATACTGTACCCGATACCATCTACTGTATCTTGCCTATGCTGCTCTGTACCATCACTCATTCATATATCCTTATGTACATATTCTTTATCCCCTTACACTGTGTACAAGACAGTAGCTTTGGAATTGTTAGTTAGATTACTTGTTATTACTGCATTGTCGGAACTAGAAGCACAAGCATTTCGCTACACTCGCATTAACATCTGCTAACCATGTGTATGTGACAAATAAAATTTGATTTGGATTTGATTTGATTTGCTCTCTCTTATGTAAGGAATTAGGCACTTTCCCATGTTTACAACAGTACGTATTGTAGAGTGCACAGTAGCCTAATAAACAAATAAACACATTTTGTTAATAAAATAATGATTAAAAGATTATCTTTAAAATTGCAGATGTTGATTTAATGATATATCCATAACGAATTACTGTTTGAATAAATATCACTGATTTACATAAATATTGGAACAAAGTTGTCTAATGAATGCAATTTAGATTCCTCCAATCCAGTAGCCTACTCCCTACCGTCAAGTTGTACAGCGCCATATTTTCCATTCCATCCTAACGGAAATCCTGAGGGTTTCGTTTTTCTCTTAATAGAAACACCATAATATTAATCAAATTAATTAAGCCAAATTTCTTAATTAATCCCATATACAATGTTATTACAAAAAAAAAGTTTTAATTTCTCTGGTTATGCCAATACAAAACACTTTCAAATGCTTCTTAAAGATGCCCTCTGGTGGTCACTAGCAAACACTTGCAATAACAGAAAAAATGGCTGACAATTTAATGACATGCCACAGAATTCTGCGGCAGCATGCAAGGTGTGCCGTAGTATGCCGCAACTTTTAAAGGAGGAACCACTGTATATCCAGTATCAGATATGGAAATCAAAGTCTCTATGTGACCAGGCACAGTAAAATAATTTGTTGAAACTTCATTTCATTTAACTTTTTTCAATTGACATTTCTTTGTATATATCCATAAAAATGATACCAGCTGATTCATGATTTAGACAGACTGGCAGGCAGCGTTTCTCAGCCAATCTCGTCCTGACTCCTGACACGTTCATTACTATGGGACAGCTGGAGATTGAATTTGGACATTGAAACAATGTTGCAGATGATGGAGAGACAGACAACAAGGTTTATACATCTACACTGTTGAAAACTAAATGTTAGTCTAAAAGAAATGTGAGATAATATCTAGATGCTTTTTTATAGTAGAGATCAAGTTGATAACTTGCCTGGCTGAGACAGTGGATTGGGCTGATGAGACAGTGGATTGGGCTGATGAGACAGTGGATTGGGCTGATGAGACAGTGGATTGGGCTGATGGGACAGTGGAGTGGGCTGATGAGACAGTGGATTGCGCAGTCAGACGGAACCGAGTAAATAGGCATTTTAACATCATAGTCGGTGGTAACACGTGAAATAGACACCGGCTGGAATGAGGCTTTAACCAATCAGCATTCAGGATTAGAACCACCCGTTGTATAAAACAGGATAAAGAGCTCCTTTTGAGCAGAAAAATGAAGGAAACTGGCGCAAAATTGTTGGAGATTCACCCGCTGTTAAGTGTCTTACGGTATTATAATATAGATACTGTATCTGTCGACTGCTAGTTCTAACCAGCCTAGGTATAAACCCACTTCCAGCTGTTTGAGAGATTTCCTAAAACCCATATGGTTCATTTTAATATCACTGTACAATTTTGTGATTTCATCCATGACCAATAGTGCTCTTGCTTCCTATCTATTAATAGATGTAGCTACTTTGAAAGGAAATGTAATAGCCAGACCCAAAATCCTCGAGGTTATACTACATATTGAGGGCAGTAGGAAAACACTTCATGAACAACATCAAAGAATCGGAAGGCTACCTTTGGTAAACCTCCAGATTTGGTGTTTCTAGTTTCTGTCCAGAGAACTTACTTAGGTTATATTTCAAAGACATAACTAACTGATTATATTTTTGCAGCATTATCATCATAGCTTTGTTCAATGTTGAGATTGAGATACATGTACTCTAATTCAGAGGTCAGCGTTTCAGAGTTTAATTATTTTTTTCTCATTCACTTTTATTTATTCAAACCCAATTGAGACCAGTGCCTACAATGGTGCCCTGAGGACAAAAAGAAACCCATCAATACAACAACAACAACAACAAGAACAACCAAAATGATAAAAGCTACAAGGCAGCTATGAATGCATAACATCCATTTTTTACAGTTTAAGTTCTAATAATTGACTGAAACAATTGCAGTGAACTCATTTAACAACAGAGATTTATATATATATATATATATATATATATATATATATATATATATATATATATATATTATAAACTGCCCTATCGGCAGCAGGGAATCCAGGTGGAATTTGTTTTGTAATGTATTCCATTACTGTGGTGCATTAAAACCAAGGGGTGGATTTACCAAACTATGTGGAGACAAACGGGACCTCAAGAGTTAACCAACCCTGCAAACGGGTTTGGTCTCTCATATAAATGGGGTATGTTGGAAGCTTGTGTAGCAGAGCTTTGTGAACAAGACGGGAGGTAATGAGGTATATCCTACCTTCTGATACAGTATTCAGTGATGAGTATTAAAACTGTCACCTCTAAAGTGGAGGCCGCTATGGTAGACGGCATCCAAAGGTTTAAGAGTAATACTGAGTAGTGTGGTGTATGGCACTAACTGGTTTGTTGAGAGTAGTACTGAGTAGTACTGCGTAGTATTGTGGATGGCACTAACTGGTTTGTTGAGAGTAGTACTGAGTAGTACTGGTGAGTAGTATTGTAGTACTGAGTAGTATTAAGTAGTATTGTGGATGGCTCTAACGGGTTTGTTGAGAATAATACTGAGTAGTACAGAGTAGTATTTTGGATGGCACTAACTGGTTTGTTGAGAGTAATATTGAGTAGTATTGAGTAGTACTGAGTAGTATTGTGGATGGCTCTAACTCTAACCTCTGGCAGTCTCTATGGGGGTGCCACAGGGTTCAATTCTTGGATCGACTCTCTGTATACATCAATGATGTCGCTCTTGCTGCTGGTGAGTCTCTGATCCACCTCTACGCAGACAACACCATTCTGTATACATCTGGCCCTTCTTTGGACACTGTGTTAACAACCCTCCAGGCAAGCTTCAATGCCATAAAACTCTCCTTCCGTGGCCTCCAATTGCTCTTAAATACAAGTAAAACTAAATGCATGCTCTTCAACCGATCGCTGCCTGCACCTGCCCGCCTGTCCAACATCACTACTCTGGACGGCTCTGACTTAGAATATGTGGACAACTACAAATACCTAGGTGTCTGGTTAAACTGTAAACTCTCCTTCCAGACTCACATCAAACATCTCCAATCCAAAGTTAAATCTAGAATTGGCTACCTATTTCGCAACAAAGCATCCTTCACTCATGCTGCCAAACATACGCTTGTAAAACTGACCATCATACCAATCCTCGACTTCGGCGATGTCATTTACAAAATAGCCTCCAATACCCTACTCAACAAATTGGATGCAGTCTATCACAGTGCCATCCGTTTTGTTACCAAAGCCCCATATACTACCCACCATTGCGACCTGTACGCTCTCGTTGGCTGGCCCTCGCTTCATACTCGTCGCCAAACCACTGGCTCTATGTCATCTACAAGACCCTGCTAGGTAAAGTCCCCCCTTATCTCAGCTCACTGTTCACCATAGCAGCACCCACCTGTAGCACGCGCTCCAGCAGGTGTATCTCTCTGGTCACCCCCAAAACCAATTATTTATTTGGCCGTCTCTCCTTCCAGTTCTCTGCTGCCAATGACTGGAACGAACTACAAAAATCTCTGAAACTGGAAACACTTATCTCCCTCACTAGCTTTAAACACCAGCTGTCAGAGCAGCTCACAGATCACTGCACCTGTACATCTATAATTCAGCCCGAACAACTACCTCTTTCCCTACTTTATTTATTTAATTATATTTATTTATTTATTTTGCTCCTTTGTACCCCATTATTTTTATTTCTACTTTGCATATTCTTCCACTGCAAATCTACCATTCCAGTGTTTTACTTGCTATATTGTATTTACTTTGCCACCATGGCCTTTTTTTGCCTTTACCTCCCTTACCTCACCTCATTTGCTCACATCGTATATAGACTTGTTTCTACTGTATTATTGACTGTATGTTTGTTTTACTCCATGTGTAACTCTGTTGTTGTGTCGAACTGCTTTGCTTTATCTTGGCCAGGTCGCAATTGTAAATGAGAACTTGTTCTCAACTTGCCTACCTGGTTAAATAAAGGTGAACTAAAAAAAAAAAAAAAAGACTTTGTTGTGAGTAATATTGAGTAGTATGGTAGATGGCACTAACTGGTTTGTTTAATATAGAGTGTAACATTTTTCATTTGATACTTATGTACATATATACACAGATATGTTTTTAGTGTCCTTAGTTGACTCTAAAACGTTGTATTCTACCACCCATTAGAAGAGAAACAAGTTATTAACGTGTTTGATACGATTACAGATTTTCTCAAGGGGCCCTATTTCTATTTCATGGGACCTGACCCCAAGTTTGGGAACCACTGAGTTACTGTCTGGTTAAAAACTCCATGAGCACTCAATCAACGTTCAAAAATAAGGACTTCCCAGAGTGTCTTGTTTGTGACCACAACTATGGCACTCCAAGCAATGTGCATAAACTGCAACAACTTTTGCCCAATCCTAATTCTAAACCGAACCCCAGACCCTACCCCCTATTCACTATTGGGATCTGTGATAGGGGATAGGTAGGTACCAATTGTCACAAGTGCATAGGTTCCATTGGCCTATTTGGGGGGGGGAATTAACATGTAGAATTTTAAATATATGACGTTTTAACAAAGAGGACTAGCTTTAGAGTTACCCACTTTATAGAATATGGCTGGCGAAGACTAAACCCATGTCATAATAGAGGTGTATTGCAGATACACGTGTTATTTCATGCTCTCCCTGGTTCCAATGGTCTTATACAGTGCAAAAGGGAGGCCTGTACACCCACCAACCATTGTGTACACCAATTAACAAGGTTATGGAAGCATTTCACTGTTAGTCTACGCCTGTTGTTTACCAAATAAAATTAGATTTCGATTTTTACGTCAGGTAAAAGGGAAATATTGAAACCAGACCACTAGTTTTTTCCGTAGTGGGTCAAAACGTCAAACATGTTTTACTTTTTTTGATGCACTGTCCAGGGATGCCTTATACATTTATCTGACATTTCAAAGACGTGAAACTAAAAGTCTCAATACTCTTTTAGCCTCTGCCTTTAGCCTCTGCCTTTAGCCTCTGCCTTTAGCCTCTGCCTTTAGCCTCTGCCTTTAGCGTCTGCCTTTAGCGTCTGCCTTTAGCCTCTGCCTTTAGCCTCTGCCTTTAGCCTCTGCCTTTAGCCTCTGCCTTTAGCCTCTGCCTTTAGCCTCTGCCTTTAGCCTCTGCCTTTAGCCTCTGCCTTTAGCCTCTGGGCTGGAGAGCTCAGCTACAAACGATGTGGAGACAGATTTATGAGGTCATTAAATGCGCTTTTCTCCATTCTTCCTTCTCTCCTCACCCCCCCTGTTCATTTTTTCCCCCTCTACAGGTACAGCAGCGGAGAGGAAAACTGAGACATATTCCCATGGAGAGGCACTAAGTCATCCTGGACATACAGTTCTACGACTAGGACAACAATGCTATCAACTTTGAATGCAGATGTTATGTCTAATACACTGTAATAGACTATTGACATTTTTGTATAATGATGCTTGTGTTATAATGTATTTTTTGTATACTTGTTTAATTCTGTTTATACTGTAAACATATACTGTAAACATATACTGTAAACATATACTGTAAACATATAGCTAGCAACCTCATCATCTCTTGGCTTAACAGCTCCCCCTTTAAATCAACTGTTTTTCTCAGAGGAGAAACTATACACTACCTATCCTTTCATCTGCCTTTCATCTGCAAATGTCTTGCAGAACTAACTGGTTTTGATCACTTTACACATGTTTTTTTGATGTTGTTGGGGGGGGGGGGGGTGGTTACACCCCTGTTGACTTCACAAAATCAAATCAAATCAAAGTTTATTTGTCACGTGCGCCGAAATACAACAAGTGTAGACCTTACAGTGAAATGCTGAATACAACAAGTGTAGACCTCACAGTGAAATGCTGAATACAACAAGTGTAGACCTTACAGTGAAATGCTGAATACAACAAGTGTAGACCTCACAGTGAAATGCTGAATACAACAAGTGTAGACCTTACAGTGAAATGCTGAATACAACAAGTGTAGACCTCACAGTGAAATGCTGAATACAACAAGTGTAGACCTTACAGTGAAATGCTGAATACAACAAGTGTAGACCTTACAGTGAAATGCTTTCTTACAGGCTTTAACCAATGGTGCGGAAAACAAGTTTGTGTGTGTGTGTGTAGGTAAGTGAAGAAATAAAACAACAGTAAAAAGACATTTGAAAAAAGAGTAGCAAGGCTCTATACCGACACCTGTTAGTCAGGCTTATTGAGGTAGTATGTACATGTAGGTATCGTTAAACTGACTATGTGTATATGATGAACAGAGAGTAGCAGAAGCGTAAAAAGAGGGGTTGGCGGGTGGCGGGACAAAATGCAGATAGCCCGGTTAGCCAGCGGGAGCACTGGTTGGTCGGGGCAATTGAGGTAGTATGTACATGAATGTATAGCTAAAGTGACTATGCATATAAGATAAACAGAGAGTAGCAGCAGCGTAAAAGAGGGGTGGGCACACGATGCAAATAGTTCAGGTAACCATTTGGTTACCTGTTCAGGAGTCTTATGGCTTGAGGGTAAAAACTGTTGAGAAGCCTTTTTGTCCTAGACTTGGCACTCCGGTACCGCTTGCCATGCGGTAGTAGAGAGAACAGTCTATGACTGGGGTGGCTGGGGTCTTTGACAATTTTTAGGGCCTTCCTCTGACACCGCCTGGTGTAGAGGTTCTGGATGGCAGGCAGTTTTGCCCCAGTCATGTACTGGACCGTACGCACTACCCTCAAGCTAATTTAGCTAATTTGGTAGGCTCATGTCACTGGGCAGCTCGCGGCTGTGCTTCCCTTTGTAGTCTGTAATAGTTTGCAAGCCCTGCCAAATCCGACGAGCATCGGATCCGGTGTAGTAGCATTCAATCTTAGCCCTGTATTGACGCTTTGCCTGTTTGATGGTCCGTCGCAGGGCATAGCGGGATTTCTTGTAAGCTTCCGGGTTAGAGTCCCACACTTTGAAAGCGGCAGCTCTACCCTTTAGCTCAGTGCGACTGTTGCCTGTAATCCTTGGCTTCTGGTTGGGGTATGTACGTACAGTCACTGTGGGGACAAAGTGCTCAATGCACTTATTGATAAAGCCAGTGACTGATGTGGTGTATTCCTCAATGTCATCGGAAGAATCCTGGAACATGTTCCAGTCTGTGATAGCAAAGCAGTCTTGTAGTTTAGCATCTGCTTCATCTGACCATTTTTTTATAGACCGAGTCCCTGGTGCTTCCTGCTTTCACTTTTGCTTGTAAGCAGGAATCAGGAGGATAGAGTTGTGGTCGGATTTACCAAATGGAGGGCGAGGGAGAGCTTTGTACTCGTCTCTGTGTGTGGAGTACAGGTTATCTAGAATTGTTTTCCCTCTGGTTGCACATTTAACATGTTGATAGAGATTTGGTAGAACTGATTTAAGTTTCTCTGCATTAAAGTCTCCAGCCACTAAGAGCGCCACCTCTGGGTGAGTGGTTTCCTGTTTTCTTATTTCCTTATACAGCTGACTGAGTGCGGCCTTAGTGCCAGCATCTGTCTGTGGTGGTAAATAAACAGCCACGAAAAGTATAGCTGAGAACTCTCTAGTCAAGTAGTGTGGCCTGCAGTTTATCACAATATACTCTACTTCAGGTGAGCAAAATCTAGAGACTTCCTTAGATTTTGTGCACCAGCTGTTGTTTACAAATATGCACAGACCACACCCCCTGCTCTTACCGGAGTGTTCTATCCTGCCGGTGCAGCGTGTATCCCGCTAGCTGAATATCCATGTTGTCATTCAGCCACGATTCCGTGAAGCATAGGATATTACAGTTTTTGATGTGCCGTTGGTAGGATATTCGTGATCGTACCTCGTCTAGTTTATTGTCCAATGTTTGAACGTTGGCGAGTAATATTGACGGTAACGGCAGCTTTCCTAGTTGTCTTCTACGGGTCCGGACGAGGCATCCGGCTCTTCACCCTCTGTGTCGCTTCCTTTTGCAAATAATTGGGATGTCTACCCTGTGGGGTGTTTGGAGAATATCGCATGAGTCCTGCTTGTTGTTGTTGTTGAAGAAATCTTTGTCTAATCCGAGGTGAGTGATCGCTGTCCTGATATCCAGAAGCTCTTTTCTTCCATAAGATACCGTTTCAGAACATTATGTACAAAATAATTTACTAATATCGCGAAAAGAAACACATAATAGCACAATTGGTTAGGAGACCGTAAAACGGCGGCCATCTCCTCCGGCGCCACTAGCGTGGAAGGGGGGTTGCACCCTTGTTGACGTCACTAGCCTGATGATTTTGGGGGAGGGGGGTTGCACCCCTGTTGACAGCACTAGCCTGATGATTTTGGGGGAGGGGGTTGCACCCCTGTTGACGTCACTAGCCTGATGAATTTGGGGGAGGGGGGTTGCACCCCTGTTGACGTCACTAGCCTGATGATTTTGGGGGAGGGGGTTGCACCCCTGTTGACGTCACTAGCCTGATGAATTTGGGGGAGGGGGGTTGCACCCCTGTTGACGTCACTAGCCTGATGATTTTGGAGGAGGGGGTTGCACCCCTGTTGACGTCACTAGCCTGATGATTTTTGGAGGAGGGGGTTGCACCCCTGTTGACGTCACTAGCCTGATGATTTTGGGGGAGATTACCTTGTCGAGGAAAACAACGGAAGAGAGCAGCTGACCAAAATCAATTGGGATTCTCCCATAGATTGTGCAAGAAAATGGACCTCGAGTTTGTTGCACAACTCTTGAGAGGACAAGGAAGGACAGAGCATGCATCTGTTTAGGAAGTTAGTTACCCAACGCATCTTAAAACAGCTCAAGCCCTTAAGTCTCCTTGTGTGTTTATGTTATTTACACAGGAAACAGTTGGACCGAATACCGCAACACATGGGAGACACCCGGGAAAAAGGCCGTTAAAACAATATTATAATTTAATCGTTTTTTTTTTATTAAATAGAAACTTGAACCTGCTTTAAAAAAGCACCTGAGTGACTTCGCAGGTCAGACATCTGTGAAGAGAGAGCGCCTAATCATTTCTGTCAGCCGATGAAACTTCCTATAAGGATTTCCTTTGGTCTCAGCACTCCCACCCATAGCACTTCATTCAGTGATGCACGTCGTTTGCAAGTGTTTTTCCGTGGACTTTGTGTGTGGTTGTCAAAAAACACTTTGTTCGCTCTCCATTTCTCACTTATTTTTTTGGGACATAGAGCAGGATGCACAGTATGTGACCATCACAGTGACTTATAGACTAATTGATTGTCCTTAAAGCTAGAATCCTTAGTTTCTCGATCCATTTTTGGACTTATAAATTCAATATATATACCCATTGATTCTTGCAGAATATAACTTATAAATGCCTCGTGAGCTTAGTTCAACTGCTGTTCCCTACTAAAACCAAAATACAAGCTTGTTTTACTCCAATATTTGTAAATGTAAAACCACTTCCTCCCTAATTCGGCCCATACCTGGTGCAAACTCGGGACCTCTGCCTCCCAAACACAAGTGACCGTCCTCAATAGGTCAATAGAGTGGAGCTTATGTCACTGAAAGAAAATTGAATTCTAATTTAGTTCAGGTCTGCTGCACTGGGTCGTGTTCATTAGGGCAGACTGTACCAAAATGTTTTTCAATGGAAAACAAAAACAAGTGTTTTCTAATTTGACATGTTCAGCTCGTACCTTCCCGTTTCACTTAGTGTCTGACCTTTTTTCTTCTGTCTGTGGCCTAATGAACACGACCTGGGTGTTTTTTTTGGGGGGGGTCGTTATTTCAACACTTCTCATCTCATGGAAAAACCTGAACTTTAAATGTTATGTTAACATACCTAACTGGACATATTTCGCAAACAGATCTGATTGTTGGGGAAGGAACACATTATCTTTCCCCATTTGTAAGAAGCATGTGCTCTCCTTTCAACAGATATGTCAAGCCTGTAGGGGGATTTCCATTCAGCCTTCCTCCCTTCATTGACAACAGCAGCACCTGCAGCACATCAAGTGCTCTTATCAGCATCTATCTCTTGGATGCTCTCTGTTTTTCTACATTTCATTCTGGATTCCACATGTGTTCATCAGACCTGGGGTTAAGTAGTATTAGTTTTTCTTTGTTTTCTTTAGCGTTGCTTGCTAAAGCTAGCTTGGAGTAACAGAACCAATGGAATAGTCCCAAAGGTTCAAACCCCACCCATCTAGCACTCCAGGCAGGCTTGATCAAACACGGAAAGTATTTGAATGGAAACAAATACTATTTGACCCCAGGTTTTCATACAGGATATGACTGTCCCACGGTTTTCTGCTTAGGCCTCCTCTTACTCTCAGCAGTGTGCAGATTTGAAAACCAAACTGTTACCCTCAAATGCGGTCTTGGCCAGTTTTATTTCCGGTCTTGTGTCCTCCGGTAGGTAGCTCCTTATAAGGTCACTAGGATCCAGTCATTTAAAAATGTGAGTTATGTGTGCCAAGGGTTGCAAAATTCTGGGAACATTCAATACATTCCTCAGGAGAGAAATCCGGAATCCTCCAACCAGGATTTCTCCATGCATATTAAAAGGGAATCCAAATTTTTTTCAGACACAAATTGCAACAATTTTCAAACACCCGCAACTGTACATGCTTATAGTTTGTATAATAAGGCACAGAATATCCCAAGGTAGCTAATGATGAACGATGCAAGCGGGACACTAAAGGCTGAGGAATACGTTTCACACATCCCCCCCCCCCCCCCCCCATGTGTTACATTGACCCCTCAAACTTACTCAACAGCGACCCCAGTGCATGTGTAGATCCGGGGTCACGGCACCACTGTAAAGGACATCACACTGCACGCTTAGCAAGTACCACTTCCTCCCGATTCAGCCCATGCTGGCACGAACTTGAGACCCTCTGCCTCAAGTGACTGTCCTTCCTTAAGCACCTTAGCTGATCACGCCACTTCAAGCTAGCTGATCACGCCACTTCAAGCTAGCTAATGAGGCAACACAAACGGGACACTTCAGGCTGAGGAATGCGTTTCACACACTCCCGTGTGCTACATAAACAAACGCTGTATAACCTCAACATGGTTATAACTATCATTTAGATTTCATGGATTGTCAGTCCTTGCATCCATAGCTCTGTCTATAGATTTGAGAGTGGTTACATTTCTCCAGGCCCATCCCTCAGCTTTTTTTTTTTTACCAAAACAGGTGACATTTTGTTATTGTTTCAACTAAAGAGTATAGATTAAACTTGTTAATTGAACTGAAAAACGAATAACAGATCATCAGAGTCCAGCGTTGTCTGGGAGGCCAGATGAACGGGATTGCACTTTTTGTGAATATTCCATTCATTTGATTGGGCACAGAATATCCCAAGCTCTCCATTTTGTGAGATGTGAATGCTGTCATACCAACCAGGGGTCCACATTGAGTGTACTGGGTTTTGGACCAACCTCCTGTATTATAGTATAACACTAGAGGGAAAGAAATGAAACAGCCTGCAGATAGAGTAATACAAATGAGTACTGAAGCAGGGATGGGCAGCGCCAGTCCTCGTGTTAAACAAATTGCATTCTAAACTTAGGTTGATTATTAAAGTCAGCTGTGTTAGCTGGGGCTGGGGGAAAAAGTGTGACATCAATCAGGACCCCGAGGACTAGTTGCTCATCCCTGTACTGAAATGATGTTTCCCCCCACTGATGCCAAATTCATATAGTGGAGCTGTATTGTCTGTGGTAGGGATGGTGAAACCTTTTAAGGTTGAAAATGACATTATCCTTATCATGCTGGTGAAACAAAGGAAACAAAGGATTTTAACACACACACACACACACTCAAAAGAAACACACTGTGAACTCTTTTCACTTGACTCAAAACATATGTGGATTTAAAACAGGACAATTTTCACATCTGCCCCGTGGAAAAAAAAAAAAAAAACGCTGTGAAAATGAATATATGTCGTAAAAAAAAATAAAAAAAAGTTTTAGTAAGAAAGAAAAAAGGCAAAACCACCAGAGAGAAATCACTTAATGGGGAAATGTTTAATAAGTAGCAAAGGTTTCCAGATGTGAACCTCTGATGTCCGAGGCATGCTAGGTCTGTCGTACGGTGTACATTTTAGGACCTCCTCAGCAAGGAAGGGTGAGGCTTGAAGCTGTGGGTGCCCTAAAATGTACACCGTACTGAAGACCAGTTACAAAGGCATTTTCAGTTGATCTCTTCTGAGTATATCAGAGGAACAAGATGTTCTCACTGCCTTGCCTATTACCCAGCTGATGTTGTGTTTTTGCATCATACATACATGGTGAGATTGTGGTGACCTCTGACCCCACTGTACATGGTGAGATTGTGGTGACCTCTGACCCCACTGTACATGGTGAGATTGTGGTGACCTCTGACCCCACTGTACATGGTGAGACTGTGGTGACCTTTGACCCCACTGTACATGGTGAGATTGTGGTGACCTCAGACCCCACTGTACATGGTGAGATTGTGGTGACCTCTGACCCCACTGTACATGGTGAGATTGTGGTCCTGTAGTTATACGGTAAAAAGCTGAGAAACACTGCTGTTAGGGAAAGTGCAGACCCTTTCTTCTTCCTTGGACTGGGACTCATTTCTGTTGTGATCAAAGGGGGCAGTTAGCCTACCTTAAACATTGAGAGGTCAGTGGAGGACGTGAGGGAAAAAGAGCCCTTGATTGAAAGCGCTGCCTGGTTGGGGTGGTGGATATATGGGTGGTGGGAATAGGGGTTGGGGTGGTGGGTATAGGGGTGGTGGGTATAGGGGTGGTGGGTATAGTGGTGGTGGGTATAGGGGTTGGGGTGGTGGGTATAGGGGTGGGGGGTATAGGGGTTGGGGTGGTGGGTATAGGGGTGGTGGGTATAGTGGTGGTGGGTATAGGGGTTGGGGTGGTGGGTATAGGGGTGGAGGGTATAGGGGTTGGGGTGGTGAGTATAGTCGTGGTGGGTATAGGGGTTGGGGTGGTGGGTATAGGGGTGGTGGGTATAGTGGTTATGGGTATAGGGGTTGGGGTGTTGGGTATAGTGGTGATGGGTATAGGGGTGGTGGGTATAGTGGTGGTGGGTATAGGGGTGTTGGGTATAGTGGTGGTGGGTATAGGGGTGGTGGGTATAGTGGTGGTGGGTATAGGGGTGGTGGGTATAGTGGTGGTGGGTATAGGGGTGTTGGGTATAGTGGTGGTGGGTATAGGGGTTGGGGTGGTGGGTATAGGGGTGGTGGGTATAGTGGTGGTGGGTATAGGGGTTGGGGTGGTGGGTATAGGGGTGGAGGGTATAGGGGTTGGGGTGGTGAGTATAGTCGTGGTGGGTATAGGGGTTGGGGTGGTGGGTATAGGGGTGGTGGGTATAGGGGTGGTGGGTATAGTGGTGGTGGGTATAGGGGTGTTGGGTATAGTGGTGGCGGGTATAGTGGTGGTGGGTATAGGGGTTGGGGTGGTGGGTATAGGGGTGGGGGGTATAGGGGTTGGGGTGGTGGGTATAGGGGTGGTGGGTATAGTGGTGGTGGGTATAGGGGTTGGGGTGGTGGGTATAGGGGTGGAGGGTATAGGGGTTGGGGTGGTGAGTATAGTCGTGGTGGGTATAGGGGTTGGGGTGGTGGGTATAGGGGTGGTGGGTATAGTGGTTATGGGTATAGGGGTTGGGGTGTTGGGTATAGTGGTGGTGGGTATAGGGGTGGTGGGTATAGTGGTGGTGGGTATAGGGGTGTTGGGTATAGTGGTGGTGGGTATAGGGGTGGTGGGTATAGTGGTGGTGGGTATAGGGGTGGTGGGTATAGTGGTGGTGGGTATAGGGGTGTTGGGTATAGTGGTGGTGGGTATAGGGGTTGGGGTGGTGGGTATAGGGGTGGTGGGTATAGTGGTGGTGGGTATAGGGGTTGGGGTGGTGGGTATAGGGGTGGAGGGTATAGGGGTTGGGGTGGTGAGTATAGTCGTGGTGGGTATAGGGGTTGGGGTGGTGGGTATAGGGGTGGTGGGTATAGGGGTGGTGGGTATAGTGGTGGTGGGTATAGGGGTGGTGGGTATAGTGGTGGTGGGTATAGGGGTGTTGGGTATAGTGGTGGCGGGTATAGGGGTGGTGGGTATAGTGGTGGTGGGTATAGGGGTTGGGGTGGTGGGTATAGGGGTGGTGGGTATAGTGTTTGGGGTGGTGAGTATAGGGGTGGTGGGTATAGGGGTTGGGTGGTGGGTATAGGGGTGGTGGATATAGTGGTGGTGGGAATAGGGGTTGGGGTGGTGGGTATAGGGGTGGTGGGCATAGGGTTTGGGGTGGTGAGTATAGGGGTGGTGGGTATAGGGGTTGGGGTGGTGGTTATAAGGGTGGTGGTATAGGGGTCTGGGTGGTGTTTATAAGGGTGGTGTTATAGGGGTCTGGGTGGTGGTTATAAGGGTGGTGGGTATAGGGGTCTGGGTATAGGGGTGGTGGGTATAATGGTGGTGGGTATAGGGGTTTGGGTGGTGGGTATAGGGGTGGTGGGTATAAGGGTGGTGGTATAGGGGTCTGGGTGGTGGGTATCAGTGGAGGCTGCTGAGGGGAGGACTGTAAATGAAATGGTATCAACCACATGGAAACCACATTTCTAATGTGTTTGATACCATTGCATTGACTCCATTCCAGACGTGTATATGAGCCATCCTCCCCTCAGCAGCCCCCACTGATGGGTATATGGGTTGAGGTGGTGGCTATATGGGTTGAGGTGGTGGGTATATGGGTTGAGGTTGTGGGTATATGGGTTGAGGTGGTGGGTATATGGTTGGATGGTGGGTATATGGTTGAGTGGTGGGTATATGGTTGGGTGATGGGTATATGGTTGGGTGGTGGGTATATGGGTTGAGGTGGTGGGTATATGGGTTGAGGTGGTGGGTATATGGGTTAAGGTGGTGGGTATATGGGTTGAGGTGGTGGGTATATGGCTGAGGTGGTGGGTATGTGGGTTGAGGTGGTGGGTATGTGGGTTGAGGTGGTGGGTATATGGGTTGAGGTGGTGGGTATATGGGTTGAGGTGGTGGGTATATGGTGGGGTGGTGTGTATATGGGTTGAGGTGGTGGGTATATAGGGGTGGTGGGTATATGGTGGGGTGGTGTGTATATGGGTTGAGGTGGTGGGTATATGGTTGAGTGGGGGGTTATAAGGGTTGAGGTGGTGGGCATATGGGTTGAGGTTGTGGGTATATGGGTTGAGGTGGTGGGTATATGTGTTGAGGTGGTGGGTATATGGGTTGAGGTGGTGGGTACATGGGTTGAGGTGGTGGGTATATGGGTTGAGGTTGTGGGTATATGGGTTGAGGTGGTGGGTATATGGTTGGATGGTGGGTATATGGTTAAGTGGTGGGTATATGGTTGGGTGATGGGTATATGGTTGGGTGGTGGGTATATGGGTTGAGGTGGTGGGTATATGGGTTGAGGTGGTGGGTATATGGGTTGAGGTGGTGGGTATATGGGTTGAGGTGGTGGGTATGTGGGTTGAGGTGGTGGGTATATGGTGGGGTGGTGAATATATGGCTGAGGTGGTGGGTATATGGGTTGAGGTGGTGGGTATATGGGTTGAGGTGGTGGGTATATGGGTTGAGGTGGTGGGTATATTGGTTGAGGTGGTGGGTATATGGTGGGGTGGTGTGTATATGGGTTGAGGTGGTGGGTATATAAGGGTGGTGGGTATATGGTGGGGTGGTGTGTATATGGGTTGAGGTGGTGGGTATATGGTTGAGTGGGGGGTTATAAGGGTTGAGGTGGTGGGCATATGGGTTGAGGTTGTGGGTATATGGGTTGAGGTGGTGGGTATATGTGTTGAGGTGGTGGGTATATGGGTTGAGGTGGTGGGTATATGGGTTGAAGTGGTGGGTATATGGGTTGAGGTGGTGGGTATATGGTGGGGTGGTGGGTTATATGGGTTGAGGTGGTGGGTATATGGGTTGAGGTGGTGGGTATATGGGTTGAGGAGGTGGTTTGTATATGGGTTGAGGTGGTGGGCATATGGGTTGAGGTGGTGGGAATATGGTGGGGTGGTGTGTATATGGGTTGAGGGGGTGGGTATATGGTGGGGTGGTGGGTTATATGGGTTGAGGTGGTGGGTATATGGGTTGAGGTGGTGGGTATATGGGTTGAGGTGGTGGGTATATGGGTTGAGGTGGTGGGCATATGGGTTGAGGTGGTGGGAATATGGTGGGGTGGTGTGTATATGGGTTGAGGGGGTGGGTATATGGGTTGAGGTGGTGGGTATATGGGTTGAGGTGGTGGGTATATGGGTTGAGGTGGTGGGCATATGGGTTGAGGTGGTGGGAATATGGTGGGGTGGTGTGTATATGGGTTGAGGGGGTGGGTATATGGGTTGAGGTATTATTTTTATTGGTATGTAAATGTTATGAAACTAAACAGAGAACATCCCTGGTCATCCCTATACCCTCTGATCTGGAGGACTCACTAAACAGAGAACTTCCCTGGTCATCCCTACAGCCTCTGATCTGGAGGACTCACTAAACAGAGAACATCCCTGGTCATCCCTACTTCCTCTGATCGGGCGGACTCACTAAAGACAAAGGCTTAGTTTGTAAATGATGTGCCCCTGGCTATCCGCCAATAAAAAGAAAGAAAGAAAAAGATGCCATCTGCTTTGCTTAATATGAGGAATTTGAAATGGTTTATACTTAAGTACATTTTAGCAATTCTATTTACATTTTGATATTTAAGTGTATTTAAAACCAAATACTTTTAGACTTTTACTCAAGTAGTATTTTACCGGATGACCTTCAGTTTTACTTGAGTCATTTTCTATTAAGGTATCTTTACTTTTTCTCAAGTATGACAATTGAGTACTTTTTCCACCGTTGCTCATGAGGTAACCATACCGTGGGTCCATCTGGAAACATTAGTGGAGGATTACAGTGGAGGACCTGTGAGACGTATTTGTCTATTGACACGGATTAGCATCTAAACCCACACCTGTAATCCTGAATGTCATTCCAAAGGATGAAATCATGGGAACGGCAATCTGCATTTTTTGTCTTCGGGAGAAACATCAAATCAAATCCAACGTAATTTTTTTAGAGCACATATCTTACAGCGGATTCATTTCAAAGTGCTTAACAAATCAAAAAAAAAAAATACAAGATGAGAAAAATAAAAACATTCATATTTTTCAAAATGAGACAAAAGAGTAAAACAACAATGGACATGAGAGACTAATGTAAAAAAGAAAACACTATTATAATAAGATCAAATCTCAAATCAGAAACCATGTCTCTTTAAAGGTGTTTTTCCATAGGAGCACTACTAAACCCACAACCCAAGTACGTTGACTGGTTTTGGGTCAGGCCTCAGAGGATAACATACTTAAATGCTTTAGTGGAAATGTACCATTAGCACAGAGATCCGTTTCTCCATTTCCGTCCCTGTCAGCTGCAGCCTCATCCTCAGGTTGGAGTCCCGTTCTCCGACGTGGTAATGACATGTTGCTGCAGCCTCATCCTCAGGTTGGAGTCCCGTTCTCCATTGCCGTCCCTGTCAGCCTCATCCTCAGGTTGGAGTCCCGTTCCCCATTGCCGTCCCTGTCAGCCTCATCCTCAGGTTGGAGTCCCGTTCCCCATTGCCGTCCCTGTCAGCTGCAGCCTCATCCTCAGGTTGGAGTCCCGTTCCCCATTGCCGTCCCTGTCAGCTGCAGCCTCATCCTCAGGTTGGAGTCCCGTTCTCCATTGCCGTCCCTGTCAGCCTCATCCTCAGGTTGGAGTCCCGTTCTCCATTGCCGTCCCTGTCAGCCTCATCCTCAGGTTGGAGTCCCGTTCTCCATTGCCGTCCCTGTCAGCTGCAGCCTCAGGTTGGAGTCCCGTTTTCCGACGTGGTAAGGAAATGTTTTATAGAAAACAGGTGGATGTTAATTCATGGTCTAGACAGCTTGGATTCATCTGTGTTTGATTGTGTGAGGATGAAACAGGCTATAGGCTACATGTTGAGATTTTGAAAACGTTCAGCACATCTCGGGCGTAGTACCATTTGTGGCAATATATATTGTCATTCTACAAAAATGGAGGAATACTTATGTAATGAAGAAAATTGAGATAGGAGTCTCTTCTTTTTTCACTGTTGTACGCTGATTGTGTATGGGTCTATAGGCTGCGTTTAAACAGGCAGGCCAATTCTGATATTTTTCCCACTAATCACATAAGATCTTATCACATCAGATATTTTTCAGAGCTGATCTGATCGGTCAAAACACCAATAAGTGCAAAAAAATATCCTTATTGTGGTGTAAATCCCTTACCTGGCCAAACGCCACGCCCACAACACTTCTTCTCCGCAATGAGTCTGGATCTGAATACCTCCCCAATACTGGAAAACAATTTATAGAACACAAACACATTCTAACCGTTCTGATTGGTCCCAGAAACCGATGGGTTTGGACCAGAGATGCCATTTGGCAGATGCTTTTAGCCAAAGCGACTTACAGCCATGCACACATACACGTTCTCGGCGTTGCAAGCGCTATGCTCTACCAACTGAGCTACATACTTTGTTTTGTACGACATCCCCTTCATTTTGACATCACCACAAACTGACTTTGATGATGTCAGTCTCAGACTGAAGTCTGTAGCGAACATAGAGCAGCGGAAATAATTCAGTTTGAGTCGTCAGGCAAGTAATCCCCAACATGTCAAATGGTGCACTGAGTCGTCAGGCAAGTAAAGTCCCATCATGTCAAATGGTGCACTGAGTCGTCAGGGAAGTAGAGTCCCATCATGTCAAATGGTGCACTGAGTCGTCAGGCAAGTAGAGTCCCATCATGTCAAATGGTGCACTGAGTCGTCAGGCAAGTAATCCCCAACATGTCAAATGGTGCACTGAGTCGTCAGTCAAGTAGAGTCCCATCATGTCAAATGGTGCACTGAGTCGTCAGGCAAGCAATCCCCATCATGTCAAATGGTGCACTGAGTCGTCAGTCAAGTAGAGCCCCATCATGTCAAATGGTGCACTGAGTCGTCAGGCAAGTAATCCCCAACATGTCAAATGGTGCACTGAGTCGTCAGGCAAGTAAAGTCCCATCATGTCAAATGGTGCACTGAGTCGTCAGGCAAGTAATCCCCATCATGTCAAATGGTACACTGAGTCGTCAGGGAAGTAAAGTCCCATCATGTCAAATGGTGCACTGAGTCGTCAGGCAAGTAGAGTCCCATCATGTCAAATGGTGCACTGAGTCGTCAGGCAAGTAAAGTCCCATCATGTCAAATGGTGCACTGAGTCGTCAGGCAAGTAAAGTCCCATCATGTCAAATGGTGCACTGAGTCGTCAGGCAAGTAAAGTCCCATCATGTCAAATGGTGCACTGAGTCGTCAGGCAAGTAATCCCCATCATGTCAAATGGTGCACTGAGTCGTCAGGCAAGTAAAGTCCCATCATGTCAAATGGTGCACTGAGTCGTCAGGCAAGTAATCCCCATCATGTCAAATGGTGCACTGAGTCGTCAGGCAAGTAGAGTCCCATCATGTCAAATGGTGCACTGAGTCGTCAGGGAAGTAATCCCCAACATGTCAAATCACCCTCTGGGTTTCTACCAAAGTGGGAATTGAACTGACAGGACTGAAGCTACTGATATTAGTCCAAAAAAAAAGATAATATTAAAAGCTGCTGTTGTTTAATAACATTTTAAACATACAGAAACTGGTCTTTCAACTAAGAAACCGTATACTGTATCTACAAGGCTTGGAGAACAAGACACTTTCCCACTCATAACATTTTCACCAGAACACAGGTTTGCTCAAAATGTGAATAAAACATTATTATTATTATTAATTATTATTATTATTATTATTATTATCATTAGCACATTTAAGGAGAAAGTCAAGAATGTACTGCTGCAACATTAAACATGAAAGTGGGCTACTTTGTTTGCAAACCTACACCTCTCTTTTTAACAGGACTTTGAAGACACCCACACCAGTGGGTTCAACTCAGAAAAAAGTTCACATTGTAGCCACCTGGTGTCCCGATTTCCAACACCCCCCCCCCCCCCCCCCCCCCCGAAGATGACTTGAGCTGTGAGTAACACACCTCCCACTGGGCAGCTTTTTTTTCACGGCTACTGGACGGAGGACAGAGAAGGAATCGACGCAGAGAGAACCACGTTGTAGATGACGCAGGAGGAATAACCCCCCCCCCCCCCCTATAACCTCACCTCACCTCATCCACAGCATCTCCTTCATAGCAGGGATGGGTCATACAGGGTGACAGACGGAGAGGTGTGGACAGTTCTATCAGAGACGGCGAGTGTGTGTGTGGTGTCTGTCTGCGTGAGTGAGCCAACTAAGCACAGTAACGTCTTAGTTGTGTGGTACCCACTGTTTGATGTTACGGTGAATAAAGCCTATGGACACCAGTAATGCATTTTCAAACTATTCCAACAAGCCCACGATTACTATATACTGACATGGTGGACAGGGGAGGAAAACATTTCCTCAATGCAATGTCAGAAGAAACTGAGTCAGTGCATTCACATTAGTGAAAGGCAAAACATAAGCATGGGTAAAAATGTAGGGCTCATTGGGATATATGTAGGGCTCATGGGTAAACATGAGGGGCTCATGGGTAAAAACATGTACTGGCTTAAGCAGGGGGACATGTCTGGCACTGCAGGATTTGAGTCCCTGGCGGCGTTGTGTGTTACTGATGGTAGGCTTTGTTACTTTGGTCCCAGCTCTCTGCAGGTCATTCACTAGGTCCCCCCGTGTGGTTCTGGGATTTTTGCTCACCATTCTTGTGATCATTTTGACCCCACGGGGTGAGATCTTGCGTGGAGCCCCAGATCGAGGGAGATTAACAGTGTGTCTTCCATTTCCTAATAATTGCTCCCACAGTTGATTTCTTCAAACCAAGCTGCTTCCCTATTGCAGATTCAGTCCTCCCAGCCTGGTGCAGGTCTCCAATTTTGTTTCTGATGTCCTTTGACAGCTCTTTGGTCTTGGCCATTGTGGAGTTTGGAGTGTGACTGTTGGAGTTTGTGGACAGGTGTATTTTATACTGATAACAAGTTCAAACAGGTGCCATTAATACAGGTAACGAGTGGAGGACAGAGGAGCCTCTTAAAGAAGAAGTTACAGGTCTGTGAGAGCCAAAAATCTTGATTGTTTGTAGGTGACCAAATACTTATTTTCCACCATAATTTGCAAATAAATTCATAAAAAATCCTACAATGTGATTTTCTGGATTTTTTTTCTCATTTTGTCTGTCATAGTTGAAGTGTACCTATGATGAAAATTACAGGCCTCTCTCATCTTTTTAAGTGGGAGAACTTGCACAATTGGTGGCTGACTAAATACTTTTTTGCCCCACTGTATTTTGCTTATTGGGAAACACAATATTTGACCATGGTTAGGAATCAAAACCTTAGAAAAACGTTGACAAATTACAGGCTCAGTGAGCACAGCCTTGTCATTGAGAAGGGTAGACACAGGAAAACCTGGCTCCCTGTAGAGGAAAGGCTGTGCAGCCACTGCACCACAGCAGAACCTGGCTCCCTGTAGAGGAAAGGCTGTGCAACCATTGCACCACAGCAGAACCTGAGACGGAGCTGCATTTCCTGACAAAATGTAAAAAATATAAAACAAATAGTGTCATTTTCCCAAATTTGAAACCCTTATAGGTTTCAAAGACCTCTCTGGTGAGATTAGCCTACCCGTCCTGTTGGGGGAGGACGCAGAGAGCTGTGGTTTGGCAGCGCACTACATTGCTGCCTGCCATAAGTTGAGGGACAGTGTCTGACAGACCAGTCAACCTGCACATGTCCTCTACTGTATGCTTATTGTTATTGTTGATTGTATGGTTATTTTTGACCCTTAGTTATTGTTGTTACTGTTGTCCCGTTGACAATTTTGATTCTCAGTTTTATTTATTTTCATATTGTAAATATCCAAAAACAGCTTTGGCAATATGTACATTGTTATGTCATGCCAATAAAGTGAATTGAATTGAGAGAGAGAGAGAGAGAGAGGGGCGCACCACCGTCCTACAGACACATGGAGCTCGCATGTGATCTTTTACAGCTTACTTGGCAGCCAGTGCCAAATATAGTAATTCTCTCCCTGCATGCGTAATCTCTTTAACACACAGAGAAACAGGATGGCTGGATGAATCCTGCCTATTTAAGAATGTGAGTATGTGTGAGGGCCTACGGGGACAGTGAATGGGCGATATCCTGTCTAACTTGGCATCGCTGTTGTGATGAGACTACAGAGAGATTTTTTGATTCATGGCTTTTATTTCCAGACCCACTGGTTAAAAGTACAGAAACGTATAAACGCTTTTGTAAAGTGTTCTTAAAGTCTTTACAGACACTTTAAATGCTTTAAAATACTGTATCAGCAAAGTGATACGACATAAAGCAAAATATGCAGGGTAGCCTAGTGGTTAGAGCTTTGGACTAGAAACCGGAAGGTTGCAAGTTCAAACCCCCGAGCTGACAATCTGTTGTTCTGCCCCTGAACAGGCAGTTAACCCACTGTTCCTAGGGCCGTCATTGTAAATAAGAATTTGTTCTTAACTGACTTGCCTAGTTAAATAAAAATATCAAAATGTCTTCCTCTGGTGCTTTGCCAAATATGGCATACCCCTTTTGCTACCCCTTGTGATGATATTTGGTTATGATTTTTTTTTGTTGTTGTAGAATCTGGTTTTATAAAAGGGATTATGAAGTATTTAAATCAATAAAGCTTAAAAGTTATTGTTCATTTAAGGGTGGAATCTGCATTAGTGGAACAGGTGCCAATGTCCGTCCCCAGCACCACTGTTATTGTTTTTGTTTTGTGGATGAAACGGAGTGGAGCATTGTGGGTAAAAAAAAAAAAATATTGCAGTACATTCTGCTGTTCTATCCCGCGTGATGATGTCTAGTTTCAATCGGTCAGCGCCACTGACTGACTAATGTAGCTAACATATTCTTCCAAAATTCATGTGATTGGTAGCTAGCTAGCTAACTGATGATTTGCCAAAACACTTAGGTAGGTGAATACGTTGCTGTCTTTTAATACCAATATGCCTGTCAATATGCTAGTGTCACGGTTCAGTAACATGTTAGCTAGCACCACAGCTAAGGTAGCTAGCTTGCAAAAATATGAGTTGATTTCACATCAGAGCAAAACCTACCCTACCCGTAGTGTTGGAAAAGGCTGTATTGGGAGGAGGATGCATTGACACCCTGGAAATATGTTTGTGGTGACCTCACTCATAACACTTTGAGTGATAAATGACTTGCCTAGTTAAATAAAGGTTCAATAAAACATAAATAGATTTAATAAATGAGTGTTTTGTATTCAAGATTGATAAAGTACGTAAATGCATGTCTTATTCTCATTAATGTAGTCCATACATTAATTATTTGTCACAATATCGATCTTTCATTGCTTTAAACTAGTAGCTAGCTCATCTTCATCATGTGATGTTCCTTCTCTCTTTTCTAGCAGAAATATGTGTGCAACGAAAAGATCAAGGCTTCTTGCATGCATGAGATGTAAGTTACACTCAAAAAAAAAATGTTTGGTTGTTTGGATGACCCAATTGCTGGGTTACAGGCATTCGGTCAATAGTTTGGTTGTTTTCTGTAAATACAGCGAGGTTGAGTTGTTGGTGCTGGGTTATTATTAAGGTTGGGCTAATGTTATTTTGACAGACTAAGGGTATTTTGGCTGACTGAAAACAGTGAAAACAGTAAGTAACAAACGTTATGAATTATGAATTTGATGGTCATTCAGGTTAAATACATTGTGCGATCATAATTAGGTAGCTAGCTAACATTAGCTTGATCGTTAGCTAGCTAGTTATTTCTGTGCTGATATCCCTGGCTGTGGTAACGTTAGCTAGCTAGCTAACATTAGCCTTCGCAACCATGCTAGTTTACTGAAGTGCTGTCGCAGAATATAACTAAATGCACGTTTTTAGTCAACGTTTGGTTAGCTAACTATGTCAGTGTCTGTAACGGTAGCTAGCTAAAGTCACGGACACTGTTTTACTCATTAGCTAAGTTAGCTGGCTAGCTACGTTACCATAGCTAGATTTGACTTATTCTCCATCTGGGTTAATAAAAAAAATGGGCAGTCTTAACTCATGCTTGCATGGGGATTTATTGAGTTAGCTAGCGTTACTGTATTGGTTTTCAATGGTTTCTGAAAATGGCAGCTTCAGTCAGACTTGTGACGTTGAGGAGGATGGACGCAAATTCGGGTTAGCTAGCTAACGTTAGAGTTTACCTTAAATTTGATGTAGCGAAGTTAGTTTAGCTTACTAGCTATGTTTCTAAAATGTCTTTATTTCTGTACTTAAATGCAGAGGTCAAGGCCAATGAATGGACAACTTTGTAAATATATGTTGAGTGGAACCTGTATGGTCTCTTTGATTCCAAAGTTTTGGGGTAGGTAAAACTGAGACATTCCTTTTTTGAGACTAGGGACAGAGCTTTGGGGGGGGGTTAGGGTTAGGGGTTAGGGTTAGGGTTAGATGGTTAGGGTTAGGGTTAGGGGGGGGAAATAACACAGATTTTCATTGACCGTGTGTAAAACAGCATCTACGTCTTTCACAACCTTAATGGAAACTTGAAAGACTTAACTTCACCTCTTGCAGCCACTTTGGGACGAGATAGTCTGGCCTTCATTTTTAACATAGCTTGCTTTATTGGGTCATTCGCACAGATAATCTGTCACAGTGACCAACATGACACACAACACACACATCAGAGGCTGTGAGCAGCTCAAGGGCACCACAGCAGTAGGTAGTATACAGCGATATTGTAGCTGGTAACTCTCTGGCTGACGGAGATTTCCAGATTTCCTCGCAGGCAGCTCAGGGGGTTCGAATATTGACCTTTCTTTCTAACCGGGACCGCTACTGCCGCCCCTATTCATTAATTTAGCTCTTCCCTCACTCCCCTCCCTTTGTTCAACCATTTGATCTGCCTTATCAACCCTTCCCTCAAAGTATTTCATTTAGAAATGTCAGGGTGAAACTATCCTTTAAAATCTCCCCCCGTAGCAGTGAAGCCTAGTGGTTACGAGCGTCGGGCCAGTAACTGACAGGTCACTGGTTTGAATCCCCGAGCCAGCAAGGTGTAGAAATCTGCCCTTATCTGCCCCTGAGGAAGGCATTTAACCCCCAACAACAACTGGTTCCTTGGCGCCGTTGATGTGGATTAAGGCAGCCCCGCCACCTCTCGGATTCAGAGGGGTTAGGTTAAATGCGGAAGACACATTTTAGTTTAATGCATTCGGTTGAGTAACTGATTAGGTACTCTATTTTTGCAGCGGAGGATATGGTTCAGGAAACACTCTTGCTTTTGGACGACTTGACTATAGCCTGAAGTTAAAGAAGAACATAAACGACTTACACGCAGTGAGTGTCTTGTAAACGCCATCTTTTTTTTATACACAAGGGGAAGTCCTCTGGACACACCAAGCTTGAGCAGTAGCCGGGTCTTGCCAGGTACATGTTGAAAGATTTGTTGTGTATTTTGAAAACTGATTGTTAAAAGGAATTATAATTAATTGAATACTTTGTGCTCATAACAGAGTCAAATGTGAAAGGGCAGCCTAGATGACCAAGCGGCTGAACAACATCTGGCTGGAAAACTAGGTTGCGGTGTACATAAGGGAGACCGCAATCCAGAGAAATCTGCCAATTTGCACTTGAGCAAGGCAGTTAACCACCAACAACAACTACTTCCTGGGCGCCAAAGCGTTGGACGAAGGACTTTCATTTTCTTCATTACCATGCTGATTTCATGTTGTATAAATATATAAATATATTTTTTAATCTGTTAAAGACATTGAATACATGTTTAGTATATTTACTACATATAGCGTGTTTAGTTTCCTCTGTGAAGTAAGTTCATTTAAAGCTATTTGATTTGGTTAATGTAGATATATTTCAATGTTGTTTAACCAAAAACCTAATTTAATTTGCCTATTCATACTGAGTTTGCAGCAAACAGAATGTTAGTCACAAGTTTCCCATAATTGTTTGCCAGAAGTTCACAAGGTGCTGCAAATTTACCACAATAGATTGCCACAACGAATTTGATTGTGAAAATATGAGCTTGCTGCAAATTTTATGCCAAAGGTTTGCCACAGCTTTTTGCCAGAGCCTATTTTTTCAGTAAGGGGTGTGAGTGAAAAAAACAGTATTTATTGTTTCCAGAAACATCTTTGTTGTTGTAGCATGTAGCCTAGCAGTTGGGCCAGTAGCTGAAAGGTTGCTGGTTCGAATACCCAAACCAACTTTCTGTTGTGTCCTTAACCCTAATTTATCCTGTACTTTGCTCTGGATCAGTCAACATGTGGTTGGTGAGGCAACATACACTTCAAAAGGCTATTTGCTACTGGTAATGCCTACCACATAACTGACAAATGTGAGAAAATATGATTTATCAGCACTTCACCACATTCTAATGTTAAAGTGTTGATAGGCTCCTCAGTACATCTGAGAGATCAAATAGACGACCCAGGGTACATCTGTCCTCCACCACGAGGAGGCCAGGGTGTCAGAAGATCAGAGAACTAAACAGGCTTTGTTTTCACAGTGAGGGGGCTGAGTGAGAAAACCACAACCTTGAGTCAGAACCATGGTTGGCACTCATAACACAGATGCTGCCTCTGGGGGCTGCTGTACACCAAACTGCAGCATCACACACACACCCGGCATTGACATGCCGGATCACAGGTTAGTGTGTTGTACATTTTAGGACATCCTCAGCTGTTGATTGACTCAAGAAGGGGTCAGGCTGTCCTAAAATGTACACCATACGTTTGAGGTTATGGGGGACTTTACCAGTGACACATCCAAAAGTCAAAATCCCCAGATGATTCATTGTGCTGTGGTGCAAATGGCTGGACAACCTGTCAAACATTCGCTATCGTGTTGGGGAAGCTACTCTGAAAATATAAACTCAGCAAAAAAAGAAACGTCCCTTTTTCAGGACACTGTCTTTCAAAGATAATTCATTCATGTCTCGGGAGTTTTTCCTAGCCACCGTGCTTCTACACCTGCATTGCTTGCTGTTTGGGGTTTTAGGCTGGGTTTCTGTACAGCACTTTGAGATATCAGCTGATGTACGAAGGGCTATATAAATACATTTGATTTGATTTGACAACAACTTCACAGATCTTCATTGTGAAGGGTTTAAACACTGTTTCCCTATGCTTGTCCAATGAACCATAAACAATTCATGAACATGCACCTGTGGAACGGTCGTTAAGACACTAACAGCTTACAGACGGTAGGCAATTAAGGTCAGTTATGAAAACTTAGGACACTAAAAAGGCCTTTCTGCTGACTCTGGAAAAATACCCGAAGAATCCAGGGTCCCTGCTCATCTGCGTGAATGTGCCTTAGACATGCTGCAAGGAGGCATGAGAGCTGCAGATGTGGCCAGGGCAATAAATTGCAATGTCCGTACTGTAAGACGCCTAAGACAGTAATACAGGGAGACAGGATGGACTGCTGATCGTCTTTGCAGTGGCAGACCACGTGTAACACCTGCACAGGATAGGTACATTGGAACGTCACAGCTGCAGGACAGGTACAGGATGGCAACAACAACTGCCCGAGTCACACCAGGAACGCACAATCCCTCCATCAGTGCTCAGACTGTCCTCAATAGGCTGAGAGAGGCTGGACTGAGGGCTTGTAGGCCTGTTGTAAGGCAGGTCCTCACCAGACATCACCGGCAACAACGTCGCCTAAGGGCACAAACCCACCGTTGCTGGACCAGACAGGACTGGCAAAAAGTGCTCTTCACTGACGAATTGCGGTTTTGTGTCACCAGGGGTGATGGTTGGATTTGCGTTTGTTGTCGAAGGAATGAGCATTACATAGAGGCCTGTACTCTGGAGCGGGATTGAGGTGGGAGGGTCCGTCATGGTCTGGGGTGGTGTGTCACAGCACCATCGGACTGAGCTTGTTGTCATTGCAGGCAATCTCAACGCTGTGCGTTACAGGGAAGACATCCTTCTCCCTCATGTGGTACCCTTCCTGCAGGCTCATCCTGACATGACCCTCCAGCATGACAATGCCATCAGCCATGCTGCTCATTCTGTGCGTGATTTCCTGCAAGACAGGAATGTCAGTGTTCTGCCAGTGCTAGCGAAGAGCCCATTGAGCACGTCTGGGACCTGTTGGATCGGAGGGTGAGGGCTAGGGCCATTCCCTCAGAAATGTCTTGGAACTTACAGGTGCCTTGGTGGAAGAGTGGGGTAATATCTCACAGCAAGAACTGGCAAATCTGGTGCAGTCCATAAGGAGGAGATGCACTGCAGTACTTAATGCAGCTGGTGGCCACATCAGATACTGACTTTTACTTTTGATTTTGACCCCCCCTTCCATTTCTGTTAGTCACATTTCTGTAGAACCTGATCAGTTTATGTCTCAGTGGTTGAATCTTGTTATGTTCATACAAATATTTACACATGTTAAGTTTGCTGAAAATCAACGCGGTTGACAGTGAGAGGACGTTTCTTTTTTTTTGCTGAGTTTCGTAACGTTTAGTGTGGAACAAACAGCTGACTTGAGACGCTGGGAAATCGTTCGGTTGAGTCCGTTTCTACGGTAACATGGACTCTTAACAACGTGATGAAACTTTGTTATTAAATTATTAGTTGAATTGTAAATGTACAGTAGTTCACTACTCCACAATACTGGCTACCACACGACCTGTCAAACATTCCCTATCGTGTCATACTAGGTTTTTTTTTTATTTTTTTTATTTGACCTTTATTTAACTAGGCAAGTCAGTTAAGAACAAATTCTTATTTTCAATGACGGCCTAGGAACAGTGGGTTAACTGCCTGTTCAGGGGCAGAACGACAGATTTTGTACCTTGTCAGCTCGGGGGTTTGAACTTGCAACCTTCCGGTTACTAGTCCAACGCTCTAACCACTAGGCTACCCTGCCGCAAGGCCTGTGGGTCCCACAGCTGCCACTAAATCCCTCTAAAGACTAATGCTTTCTTCTCTGACACCTGTCTCCCACATCACAGAACCACATGAAACCCTGAAAGGGGATTCCAGCTGTGAGAAGGTCCCTCGTGACACCCTGCTTCAAAGAGTGACTTGACTGGGTAAGACCACTCACCACGAAACAGTAGAGAGAGCAATGAGTTGGCTGGTTTGAAACTATTTTACGGACTTCAAGAAAAAACAAGGACAGTCTCGCCGGATCACCACATCATCATGGTTTTAGACTGAATGGAAAAGATAATCACCACAAAATCTAGAAATCACATAGTCCTAAACTTTTCCATTTGTTTCAGATTGCTGGATATAACTAGCCTGACGACTCAAACTGGATATAACTAGCCTGACGACTCCGACTGGATATAACTAGCCTGACGACTCCGACTGGATATAACTAGCCTGACGACTCCAACGGGATATAACTAGCCTGACGACTCAAACTGGATATAACTAGCCTGACGACTCTAACTGGATATAACTAGCCTGATGACTCCGACTGGATATAACTAGCCTGACGACTAGCCTGAAGCCTGACGACTAGCCTGAAGACACTGGTTTCCCCCACTGTGTAAGATAGCACAACCATCGAACAACGAGCCAAGTTAAAATCCATACTAGATGAGGGTTGAACTTTTTGACAACACTTTTTTTGTATTGGGTGAAAAACCAAAAAAAAGTTATCAGGGGCTTTTAAAGCTACAGGCTTGGAACTGACCAAAACATGTTCATTAAGGAGACCTAAGGGAATTTGGAGCGAGTGTGTGGTTCAGCATCTGAGTCACAGAGATGAGAGACAACCCGGGAAAAGATTAACATGCGTAAGTTAGCATGTGGCCCACAGGCCGCGAGCTGCACTAGCCGGGCCCTCCCCCTCTGATGTGGTAGAGTGTGTGTCCCCTGTGTGAGTGTGTCCCCTGTGTGAGTGTGTTCTGTAAATGTATGTGTGAAAGGAGACTGAGTGTGTTAGTGAGTGTGTTTTGTCTCTCTCTCTCTCTCTCTGTGTGTGTGTGTGTGTGTGTGTGTGTGTGTGTGTGTGTGTGTGTGTGTGAATGAGAGTATATTTGTCAGTGTTTGTGTGTGTTTTGTGTTGTGTGTGTGAATGAGAGCATATTTGTCAATGTGTGTGTGTGTGTGAATGAGAGTATATTTGTCAGTGAGTGTGTGTGTGTGTGTGTGTGTGTAACACCATCCACAACAAAGACAACGAACAAGCTATTGTGTGGTCAGATATGCGTGACAAGCTGTAATTACAGTGTCCCAGGTTGTGTGTGTGTGTGTGTGTGTGTGTGTGGGGGGGGGGGGGGGGGGGGGGGGCAGATGCAATAAAACAGTTTGTCACGGCAACAATGGCGAGGAGAAGGAAAACATATTTTGGCGTACCCGTTACCCATCAGACCTGGTTTGTCACTGGACATTGTTGCCTCCAGCATAGTGAGGCGTTGGGGATGTTGGCTGTCATGTCCGTATGGTGAACATGTGACTGTTTGTCAGTTTCACTGACCAAGATGCTCCCACAATGTTGTGTAAAAGGTTTTTTCAAAAAAACATGGTGTCATAACACACATCCGTACAAACTACCTTTATAGATGATCAATAACACAGTGAGATGATATACCTACAGTCACAGCCTACGCAGCTTACACACACAATACCGCATAATGTCAGTGTAATTATGTTTTTAATTATTATTATTTTTTTTTTTTTACAAATTAATAAAAAATAAAAAGTAAAGTTCATATGTATTCAACCCCTTTGTTATGGCATGCCTGTATAAGTTCTGGATTAAAAATGTGCTTAACAAGTCACATCGTAAGTTGCATGGACTCCACAACCACAAAGAACAGGGAGGTTTTACAATGCCTTACGAAGATTGGTATATGGGTAAAAAAAAAAAAAAAAAAAAAAAGCAATATCTTTTTGGTGACGTTATTAATTACACTTTGGATGGTGTATCAATACACCCAATCACTACAAAGATACAGGCGTCCTTCCTAACTCAGTTGCCGGAGAGGAAGGAAACTGCTCAGAGATTTCACCAAGAGGCCAATGGTGATGTTAAAACAGTTACAGAGTTGCTGTGATGGGAGAAAACTGATGGATCAATAACACAGTAGTTACTCCACAATATTAACCTAAATGACAGAGTTGCTGTGATGGGAGAAAACTGATGGATCAACAACACTGTAGTTACTCCATAATATTAACCTAAATGAGTGAAAAAAAGGAAGTCTGTACAGAATACAAATATTCCAAAACATGCATCCTGTTTGCAACAAGGCACTAAAGTAAAAAATGTGTGACAGAAATTAACTTTATATCCTGAATACAAAGCGTTATGTTTGGGGCAAATCCAACACAACACAGTACTAAGTACCACTCTTCATATTTTCAAGAATTGTGGTGGCTGCATCATTTTCTGGGTGTGCTTGTCATCGGCATGGACTCATTTTTTACGGGTTATTGTGTGTAGATGGGTAAGAGAAAAACATCTATTTAATACATTTTGAATTGAGGAACAAGTCGAGGGGTATGAATACTTTCTGAAGGCACCGTACAGTACCACTAGTGCATGTTAGCAATTCATGGCTGAACCCAGTTTCAGCTCCAATTCATAGTTTTACCCAGTTTCAGCTCCAACAATGGACCTCATTTATCAACATCTTCGGTATATTCGGTTTATGTTTTTTTTTTTTACCGATTTTGATCAAATGTAATTTGAATCTAATTCTATGTCTCTTTTAGCAAAACAAGAAGTCTGGGGGGTTATTCAGAGGGATCTTGAGCTGAATATATCCAGGAGCTCAACCACATAATGTCTTCAGCAGTTCCTTTACGGATATGTTTTCAGGACAACCGCTGCGTCTCCATAGCTACCAGGAAATACAGCAGCATCATGGCCACAATTATTTACATTGCGTCTGTGGATGAGCTGACTCACCAAGAAAAACGACAGTGTGCCCTACATTTCCTTTTAGTCAACGCCAGGAGCCGTATGTCACAAGCATTTCAGAATATAAGGATCAGATCTTCCCTGCCCATGTTACCTTTCTCATCGTGATCTGAAAAGGTTCAAACTGATTCTAATCAGCACTCTACTGTGACACTTAATACAACCTCATGTCTCTTTTTGATTTGGGGTGGGGGGGGGGGGGGGGGGGGGGGGGGCGTGGTCCTCAGACCGTGGTCATGTCTCTATTCTCGTTCTTCCAGATTGAATTGCCACAACTTGTTTGTTCATTAAAACCCAGCCCTTTCGTGTCACCGTCAGCTACTGTGTCAATAATTCCGATTGTGAAAATATCCCCCCCACCCCCAAAAAAAATTCACACCCCCGAACCTATAGCGCTACCAAGATTTACCATTGCGTTAACTTTGTTAAACTAGAGCTCAATAGGTAACATGTATCAACATATTAACTGACTCCAAAAGGCTGGTATTTGTTAGGATCCTTATGACATGACTATAAGGCGTTATAGTGGGTCATACATGCTCATGACAAGTCTTATGCAGCATAATAAATCTGATCATAAATATCATACTCGTTTACTTACTTAGCAAATAGTCTGTTAATAAAGTTTTTTTTTTTTTTTGCCATGTGTTCGTCAGTCAAATCGTCTCATAGTCTTCTCTGAGTCTTTTTTTTAGCTGTGTATACAGTATATCTTTATGTTTAGTGAAGCTGGAGGAACACTTAGCTCTCCCCAACACACTGAGTATGAGTCAGCATTTACCTACAGTGGTAAAGTACAGTCTACAGTTCTCTGGGGGCATTTAAAAAATGTATTTTTTTTTCAAAATGCTTTGCTACAGCACATTTTGGGAGTTAAACCCTCAGTGCAACTTTTCATTTTGTCTGTAATAGAATAGGGGCTAAGGACAATCTTAGTAACATCCGTTTTTTTTCTGAAGCAGAGAATTGGCCCCCAGTACTAAGAGTCAGATAATCTGTCTGTGAATTTTAATTGGACATTGTAATAAGAATAGGGAGACAAAATTGCTGGGAAGTGGGAACACTATACACAGCTACCCCTGCATTCACTTTCTCTTTTGGGTAACAGATTCAAATGTGTCTGGTGCACTGACTAGCATAGCTATAATTTGAGTCTGGTTCATTGTTTGTTTATAAATGGCAGGCTTTGGTGTAGATGCAATAGGCATACAGTGGGGCAAAAAAGTATTTAGTCAGCCACCAATTGTGCAAGTTCTCCCACTTAAAAAGATGAGTGAGGCCTGTAATTTTCATCATAGGTACACTTCAACTATGACAGACAAAATAAGGACATTTTAATGAATTTATTTGCAAATTATGGTGGAAAATACTTATTTGGTCAATAAAAAAAGTTTATCTCAATACTTTGTTATATACCCTTTGTTGGCAATGACAGAGGTCAAACGTTTTCTGTAAGTCTTCACCTGACCCTGAGCCTACCTCAACTCCTCTTGATTACCGACCTTTGCCTGACCTGAACCTGAGCCTGCCTCAACTCCTCTTGATTACCGACCTTTGCCTGACCTGACTCTGAGCTTGTCTCAACTCCTCTTGATTACCGACCTTTGCCTGACCTACCCTGAGCCTGCCTCAACTCCTCTTGATTACCGACCTTTGCCTGACCTGACCCTGAGCCTGCCTCAACTCCTCTTGATTACCGACCTTTGCATGACCTGACCCTGAGCCTGCCTCAACTCCTCTTGATTACCAACCATTGCCTGACCTGACCCTGAGCCTGCCTCAACTCCTCTTGATTACTGACCTCTGCCTGACCTGACCCTGAGCCTGCCTCAACTCCTCTTGATTACTGACCTTTGCCTGACCTGACCCTGAGACCATTATTTGAAATTAACTGCCGTTCCGGTGCTTTCCACCGTCTCTGGATTATTGACCCCTGCCTTGACCTGTCGTTTGCCTTCCCTGACCTGTCGTTTGCCTGCCTTGACCTGTCATTTGCCTGCCTTGACCTGTCGTTTGCCTTCCCTGACCTGTCGTTTGCCTTCCCTGACCTGTCGTTTGCATGCCTTGACCTGTTGTTTGCCTGCCTTGACCTGTCATTTGCCTGCCTTGACCTGTTGTTTGCCTTCCCTGACCTGTCGTTTGCCTTCCCTGACCTGTCGTTTGCCTTCCTTGACCTGTCGTTTGCCTGCCTTGACCTGTCGTTTGCCTGCCTTGACCTGTCGTTTGCCTGCCTTGACCTGTCGTTTGCCTGCCTTGACCTGTCGTGTCCCTTCCTTGACCTGTCGTTTGCCTGCCATGACCTGTTGTTTGCCTGCATTGACCTGTCGTTTGCCTGCCTTGATCTGTCATTTGCCTTCCTTGACATGTCGTTTGCCTTCCTTGACCTGTCGTTTGCCTGCATTGACCTGTCGTTTGCCT
Source organism: Oncorhynchus mykiss (assembly GCF_013265735.2). NCBI lineage: Eukaryota > Metazoa > Chordata > Actinopteri > Salmoniformes > Salmonidae > Oncorhynchus > Oncorhynchus mykiss. The sequence continues at coordinate 37,531,053 of NC_048592.1, forward strand.
GCCTTGACCTGTCGTGTCCTTTCCTTGATCTGTCGTTTGCCTGCCTTGACCTGTCGTTTGCCTGCCTTGACCTGTCGTTTGCCTGCCTTGACCTGTCGTTTGCCTTCCCTGACCTGTCGTTTGCCTGCCTTGACCTGTCGTTTGCCTGCCTTGACCTGTCGTTTGCCTGCCTTGACCTGTCGTTTGCCTGCCTTGACCTGTCGTTTGCCTGCCTTGACCTGTCGTTTGCCTTCCTTGACCTGTCATTTGCCTTCCTTTATCTGTCGTTTGCCTGCCTTGACCTGTCATTTGCTTGGCTTGACCTGTCGTTTGCCTGCCTTGACCTGTCGTTTGCCTTCCTTGACCTGTCGTTTGCCTGCCTTGACCTGTCGTTTGCCTTCCTTGACCTGTTATTTGCCTGCCTTGACCTGTCGTTTGCCTGCCTTGACCTGTCGTTTGCCTTCCCCTGTTTAAAGAATACACTTTTGTTTCTTCAACACTGTCTGCACCTGGGTCATACCTTAAAACGTGATAATAGTATTCATTTTTCATATCTTTGTCCATGAGTTTCTACTGTAGTAGATGGAACCATATGGTTCAATAACAAATGTCCTAATTAATGAGGGGAAAAAAATAATCTAACCAACAATGGCATTATTTGAAATTAACTCTGCAAAATTCCTTCAGACCTGTGACTTTTTTCCCCCCTCACAACTGCTGCCAGTTTGATGCCAAAACACTGACAACAATAATGATATTATAAAATAAATAAAGTAATAAATACGTGTGTAAACGAAGCAATAATATGAAGGACGTGACGTACTGAAACACTCCCATTAAACACCAATGGTGTTCACAAAGTTGATGGTTTATATTTAGGATAATGTTTTATAGGTTTGTCATTCTAATTTTTTAATTTTCTTACTTAATTATGTCATATATTTATGTGATAAGGCCACAGATAACAGCAGACACCTGTGATAATCTGAAGTAGAAGTCCTTTGAAAGATACCAAAATTCTGGTAGTTTACCGGTAAACTTCAAAAGTTTCCAGTAATATACCTTTCTTTTGGCAGCTCTTGCGTCTCATCTGTTTTAGTTCCCCAGTTACTGTTAAACTCCAGGGTCACTACAGAGTCAGTTGTGTTGTTGAGTCTCACGTAAGGACAGGGGCATGGCTGCTGCTGCCAACAATGCCAGAGTCATCGGGTAGAAGGGATCCAAGTTTACAGAGAACAACTTGTGGGAGAGTCCCATGAGCCAACAGGTGGTCTGTTCAAAAACGGACCACGGAACGTTACGGAACGTTCTTATAGAAATGTATTACGTAATACAGATACAGTTGGCTGTCATAGGCACAATAAGTGCCCCCCCCCCCTCAAGAGATGAATAAAATGTATTGAATTGTCAGTGTCAGCATTATTCATGTTAAAAGTTGTATCTGCTACATTCTGAACGTTTAACCTCATTGAACGCACTCCTGGCCTCCCCAAGCAGAGCCGTCTTCATAACAACACAAGGACACGTTCAATTCTGGAAATAGTTGCTTGGTTCCCTTGTTGCTTGGTAACGGGTCCAGGTAACGTGGCTTCAGTCCGACTGTTTTTTACTTTAGTTATCTTTTTTTCCCCCTTTTCGCCCCCAGTCAGTCTCGTTGGGATTAAGATATCTCCTTTAACAAAAAGAGCCAGCCACACAAGCATCCATAGCGTAGTCTATGCATTTGAGAGTGGTTACATTTCTCCAGCCTCATCCCTTGACCAGAACAGTTATTGTTTTGAACTGCAGATTGTCCCTAATAATCTTCCATTACTTTATTATATCTACTTATCGACAATTTATACATGAGTATAGTATAGTAAGTAGCATGCTAGCAGATACCCATAGACTACCAGTCAATGTTAGCTACACCGCTACATGGTAAAACAGTAGTGTGTAGTTAGCTAGACCGCTACATGGCTAAGAAAGTAATGAACTATTGAAAACACTACCTAGATTAGAATTTAGTTCAACTACCACCAACCTACTGCAACATGTAGTTAAATTACTAGTTGAACTAGTAGAAAATTTGATCTGAGACCTAGACATGTGATCTGGAGGCCGTAGTACAACACACGGCTTTTAAGACCAGTCTCTAAGACCAATTATTTAAAAAATGAAAAGCTGAATTGTCTTTAAGTATTCAACCCCTTTGTTATGGCAAGCCTAAATAAGTCCGGGCGTAAACATTTGCTTAACAAGTGAAATAACATGTTTCGTGGACTCTGTGTGCAATAATAGTGTTTAACATGATTTTTGAATGACTACCTCATCTCTGTACCTCCACACATACAATTATCTGTAAGGTCCCTCAGTCGAGCAGTGAATTTCAAAGACAGATTCAACCACAAAAAAAACAGGGAGGTTTTTTTAAGCAGCCATTGAACATCCCTTTCAGCATGGTGAAGTTAATAATTACACTTTAGATGGTGTATCAACACCATTTTGAAAAGAATAATGGGCATATGATGCACAATCCAGGTGTGTTAATGTTTTTAGTGTCTTATCCGGAAAGACTCACAGCTGTAATTGCTGCCAAAGGTGACACTAACGTGTATTGAATACGGGGTGTGAATGCTTATGTAAACTATATATTTCTGTATTTAATTTTCAATAAATTTGCAAACATTTCTGAAAACATGTTTTCACTTTGTCATTACAAGGAATTGTGTGTAGATTGCTGAGATAAAAACCTACTAATCCATTTTGTATTCAGGCTGTAACACAATAAAATGTTGAATAAGTCAATGGGTATGAATACTTTCTGAAGGCACTTTAGCTGGTTCCATGAGAATAATGAAATAAATAGTGGAGAGAGAGAGAATGAGAGAGAGAGAGAATGAGTGTGATACAGAGAGAGAGAGAGAGAAAGACAGAGAGAGAGAGAGAGAGACAGAGAGAGAGAGAGAGAGATAGAGAGAGAGAGAGAGAGAGAGAAAGACAGAGAGAGAGAGAGAGAAAGACAGAGAAAGACAGAGAGAGAGAGAGAGAGAGAGAGAGAGAGTAACTGATTATTTTAGCTGTCTCTTGGTTTGTGAACCTTTCATGGCACAGACCTTGTATTCTGTCTATCAGCTTTCCAACCGTGTGACACAATTCAGTCCCATAGATTTGGACTGTCTGACCTTGAACTAATCCAATCTCTCATTCATATTTGCTGAGAGAAACTGAATGGTTTGGAGCTAAGCGCGAGACCTGATACAGTTCTCCCAAACAAACAAAGGCAGTGAGAATGAGCTGATTAAAGTAGGCAGGGATCAATGCATAATGTGCATCAACATACTTTACCCCACATGTATTTGAATACACAACATCACAGTTATACATTGCCTTATGACAACCTGTTGATACACAGTAGGTGTCCAAAATGAGTAACTACAATTCCAAGATGAATTCTGGGGCTAATAAATATCTAAATCCAACAACCTTAATGGCCTTCACTTGTCTTTCTTGCAATAACACGTGCACTTGGTTTCTCACGTGCACTTGGTTTCTCACGTGCACTTGGTTTCTCACGTACACTTGGTTTCTCACGTACACTTGGTTTCTCGGGGTGTGGCAGGTAGCCTAGTGGTTAGAGCGTTGGGCCCGTAACCAAAAGAGTTGCTAGATGAAATCCCTGAGCTGACAAGGTAAAAAATCGGATGTTCTGCCCCATGTTGCTCTGCCCCCAGGTCGTCATTGTAATTAAGAACTTGTCTAGTTAAACAAAGGTTAAAGGTTACAAAAGACTCTTAATAACTGCTTTATTGAGGAAAGCTTCACTTGCAATGACTGTGGTATGTGACTGTGCTATGTGACTGTGCTATGTGACTGTGCTACGTGACTGTACTACGTGACTGTGCTATGTGACTGTGCTACGTGACTGTACTATGTGACTGTGCTACGTGACTGTGCTATGTGACTGTACTATGTGACTGTGCTACGTGACTGTGCTATGTGACTGTGCTATGTGACTGTACTATGTGACTGTGCTATGTGACTGTGCTATGTGACTGTGGTACGTGACTGTGCTATGTGACTGTGCTACGTGACTGTACTATGTGACTGTGCTACGTGACTGTGCTATGTGACTGTGCTATGTGACTGTACTATGTGACTGTGCTATGTGACTGTGCTATGTGACTGTGGTACGTGACTGTGCTATGTGACTGTGCTACGTGACTGTACTATGTGACTGTGCTACGTGACTGTACTATGTGACTGTGCTACGTGACTGTGCTACGTGACTGTGCTACGTGACTGTACTACTTGACTGTGCTACGTGACTGTGCTACGTGACTGTACTATGTGACTGTGCTATGTGACTGTGCTACGTGACTGTACTACGTGACTGTGCTACGTGACTGTACTACGTGACTGTACTACGTGACTGTGCTATATGTGACTGTGGTTGTACAGCACCTGATGTCACAGGAAGGCCATGAAGGATCATGAAGGACAACAACCACCCGAGCCGTCATCCCGAAGTCGAGGTTAGCACAGGCGCGTCAAAGCTGGGAGACTGAAAAAACAGCTTTTGTTCAACAGCCATCACTAACACAGAGAGGCTGCTGCCAACATACAGATCCAAATCACAAGCCACTTTAATGGATACATTTATTTAATAAAAGGTATCAGTAGTCACTTTAAATAATGCCACTTTAATGATGTTTACATATCCTACGCATCTCATACTGTATGTCAAACCATCTGTGCCGCACGGCCATCGCCCGCCCATGTATTTATATGTACACACTCTTCTTATTCCATCCCTTTTCATTTGTGTATATGAGGTAGTCGTTGTGAAATTGTTAGATTTACTCGTTAGATGTATTGCTAGATGTCACTGCACTGTCGGGAACTAGGAGCACAAGCATTTCGCTACACTCGCATGAACACCTGCTAATCATGTTTATGTGACAAATAAAGATTTGATTTGATTTGATATCACCGACCTAAGTTGGACACATTGAATTGTAAGCCACTAAGACTAAATCAACACGATGAAAATGACCATTTGCATAAAACCTGCATCATGTAAAGCGCCTGGACCTGTTGACCCTTCAACTCAATTATTTTTTTTTCAAAAGGATGAATAAACCCCAATGACTGTGATGTTAAAGGGGATGTTCAGTATTTTACAATTATTTTGTAATTTTTTTTAATCCTCGATTAAATCAGATCAAGCATTAACCTGCGTTGGCTGACATCCTTGGTATCTGGTGACAAGTCGGTGAGCGGCTGCTCTGTTGTGTCACCAACCACGTTGTGTATTATCACTACTGCATTAGAAGTTCAAAGCGGCATTAGAAAGATAGGCTAATTCATGTTTATTAGGATGGGGGGGGGGGGGGGGGGGGGGGAATTATAGAGTATAAGTCATGTTTATTAGGATGGAGGGGGATTTATAGAATATCAGTCATGTTTATTAGGATGGAGGGGATTTATAGAGTATCAGTCATGTTTATTAGGATGGGGGGGATTTATAGAGTATAAGTCATGTTTATTAGGATGGGGGGGGGGATTTATAGAATATCAGTCATGTTTATTAGGATGGAGGGGATTTATAGAGTATCAGTCATGTTTATTAGGATGGGGGGGGGGATTTATAGAGTATCAGTCATGTTTATTAGGATGGGGGGGATTTATAGAGTATCAGTCATGTTTATTAGGATGGAGGGGATTTATAGAGTATCAGTCATATTTATTAGGATGGGGGGGATTTATAGAGTATCAGTCATGTTTATTAGGATGGGGGGGATTTATAGAGTATCAGTCATGTTTATTAGGATGGGGGGGATTCATACAGTATCAGTCATATTTATTAGGATGGAGGTAGAGGGGGATTGATAGAGTATCAGTCATGTTTATTAGGATGGAGGGGGATTTATACAGTATCAGTCATATTTATTAGGATGGAGGGGGATTTATAGAGTATCAGTTATGTTTATTAGGATGGGGGGGGGGATTTATAGAGTATCAGTCATGTTTATTAGGATGGGGGGGGGGATTTATAGAGTATCAGTCATGTTTATTAGGATGGGGGGGGGGGGATTGATAGAGTATCAGTCATGTTTATTAGGATGGGGGGGGATTTATAGAGTATCAGTCATGTTTATTAGGATGGAGGGGGATTTATACAGTATCAGTCATATTTATTAGGATGGAGGTAGAGGGGGATTGATAGAGTATCAGTCATGTTTATTAGGATGGGGGGGGATTTATAGAGTATCAGTCATGTTTATTAGGATGGAGGGGGATTTATACAGTATCAGTCATATTTATTAGGATGGAGGTAGAGGGGGATTTATAGAGTATCAGTCATGTTTATTAGGATGGGGGGGATTTATAGAGTATCAGTCATGTTTATTAGGATGGGGGGAGGGGGATTTATAGAGTATCAGTCATGTTTATTAGGATGGGGGGAGGGGGATTTATAGAGTATCAGTCATGTTTATTAGGATGGGGGGGATTTATAGAGTATCAGTCATGTTTATTAGGATGGGGGGGGATTTATAGAGTATCAGTCATGTTTATTAGGATGGGGGGGGATTTATAGAGTATCAGTAATGTTTATTAGGATGGGGGGGATTTATATAGTATCAGTCATGTTTATTAGGATGGGGGGGGGATTTATAGAGTATCAGTCATATTTATTAGGATGGGGGGAGGGGGATTTATAGAGTATCAGTCATATTTATTAGGATGGGGGGGATTTATAGAGTATCAGTCATATTTATTAGGATGGGGGGGATTTATAGAGTATCAGTCATATTTATTAGGATGGAGGGGGATTTATAGAGTATCAGTCATATTTATTAGGATGGAGGGGGATTTATAGAGTATCAGTCATATTTATAAGGATGGAGGGGGAGGGGAATTTATAGAGTATCAGTCATGTTTATTAGGATGGGGGGGGGGGATTTATAGAGTATCAGTCATGTTTATTAGGATGGGGGGAGGGGGATTTATAGAGTATCAGTCATGTTTATTAGGATGGGGGGAGGGGGATTTATAGAGTATCAGTCATGTTTATTAGGATGGGGGGAGGGGGATTTATAGAGTATCAGTCATGTTTATTAGGATGGGGGGGGATTTATAGAGTATCAGTCATGTTTATTAGGATGGGGGGGATTTATAGAGTATCAGTCATGTTTATTAGGATGGGGGGGGGGGATTTATAGAGTATCAGTCATGTTTATTAGGATGGAGGGGATTTATAGAGTATAAGTCATGTTTATTAGGATGGGGGGGGGGGATTTATAGAGTATCAGTCATGTTTATTAGGATGGAGGGGATTTATAGAGTATAAGTCATGTTTATTAGGATGGGGGGGGGATTTATAGAGTATCAGTCATGTTTATTAGGATGGAGGGGGATTTATAGAGTATCAGTCATGTTTATTAGGATGGAGGGGGATTTATAGAGTATCAGTCATGTTTATTAGGATGGAGGGGGATTTATAGAGTATCAGTCATGTTTATTAGGATGGAGGGGGATTTATAGAGTATCAGTCATGTTTATTAGGATGGGGGGGGGGATTGATAGAGTATCAGTCATGTTTATTAGGATGGAGGGGGATTTATAGAGTATCAGTTATGTTTATTAGGATGGAGGGGATTTATAGAGTATAAGTCATGTTTATTAGGATGGGGGGGGGGGGATTTATAGAGTATCAGTCATGTTTATTAGGATGGAGGGGGATTTATAGAGTATCAGTTATGTTTATTAGGATGGGGGGGGGGATTTATAGAGTATCAGTCATGTTTATTAGGATGGGGGGGGGGATTTATAGAGTATCAGTCATGTTTATTAGGATGGGGGGGGGGATTTATAGAGTATCAGTCATGTTTATTAGGATGGGGGGGATTGATAGAGTATCAGTCATGTTTATTAGGATGGGGGGGGATTTATAGAGTATCAGTCATGTTTATTAGGATGGAGGGGGGATTTATAGAGTATCAGTCATGTTTATTAGGATGGGGGGGATTTATAGAGTATCAGTCATGTTTATTAGGATGGAGGGGGGATTTATAGAGTATCAGTCATGTTTATTAGGATGGGGGGGGGGATTTATAGAGTATCAGTCATGTTTATTAGGATGGGGGGGGGGATTTATAGAGTATCAGTCATGTTTATTAGGATGGGGGGGGGGATTTATAGAGTATCAGTCATGTTTATTAGGATGGGGGGAGGGGGATTTATAGAGTATCAGTCATGTTTATTAGGATGGGGGGAGGGGGATTTATAGAGTATCAGTCATGTTTATTAGGATGGGGGGAGGGGGATTTATAGAGTATCAGTCATGTTTATTAGGATGGGGGGGGATTTATAGAGTATCAGTCATGTTTATTAGGATGGGGGGGATTTATAGAGTATCAGTCATGTTTATTAGGATGGGGGGGGGGATTTATAGAGTATCAGTCATGTTTATTAGGATGGAGGGGATTTATAGAGTATAAGTCATGTTTATTAGGATGGGGGGGGGGATTTATAGAGTATCAGTCATGTTTATTAGGATGGAGGGGATTTATAGAGTATAAGTCATGTTTATTAGGATGGGGGGGGGGGGATTTATAGAGTATCAGTCATGTTTATTAGGATGGAGGGGGATTTATAGAGTATCAGTCATGTTTATTAGGATGGAGGGGGATTTATAGAGTATCAGTCATGTTTATTAGGATGGAGGGGGATTTATAGAGTATCAGTCATGTTTATTAGGATGGGGGGGGGGATTGATAGAGTATCAGTCATGTTTATTAGGATGGAGGGGGATTTATAGAGTATCAGTTATGTTTATTAGGATGGAGGGGATTTATAGAGTATAAGTCATGTTTATTAGGATGGGGGGGGGGGGATTTATAGAGTATCAGTCATGTTTATTAGGATGGAGGGGGATTTATAGAGTATCAGTTATGTTTATTAGGATGGGGGGGGGGATTTATAGAGTATCAGTCATGTTTATTAGGATGGGGGGGGGGATTTATAGAGTATCAGTCATGTTTATTAGGATGGGGGGGGGATTTATAGAGTATCAGTCATGTTTATTAGGATGGGGGGGGATTGATAGAGTATCAGTCATGTTTATTAGGATGGGGGGGGATTTATAGAGTATCAGTCATGTTTATTAGGATGGAGGGGGGATTTATAGAGTATCAGTCATGTTTATTAGGATGGGGGGGATTTATAGAGTATCAGTCATGTTTATTAGGATGGAGGGGGGATTTATAGAGTATCAGTCATGTTTATTAGGATGGGGGGGGGGATTTATAGAGTATCAGTCATGTTTATTAGGATGGGGGGGGGGATTTATAGAGTATCAGTCATGTTTATTAGGATGGGGGGGGGGATTTATAGAGTATCAGTCATGTTTATTAGGATGGGGGGGGGGATTTATAGAGTATCAGTCATGTTTATTAGGATGGGGGGGATTTATAGAGTATCAGTCATGTTTATTAGGATGGGGGGGATTTATAGAGTATCAGTCATGTTTATTAGGATGGGGGGGATTTATAGAGTATCAGTCATGTTTATTAGGATGGAGGGGATTTATAGAGTATCAGTCATGTTTATTAGGATGGGGGGGATTTATAGAGTATCAGTCATGTTTATTAGGATGGGGGGGGGGGATTTATAGAGTATCAGTCATGTTTATTAGGATGGAGGGGATTTATAGAGTATAAGTCATGTTTATTAGGATGGGGGGGGGGATTTATAGAGTATCAATCATGTTTATTAGGATGGGTGGATTTATAGAGTATCAGTCTAATGGAGGTGTACACAATAGAATGTCACGCATTCAAGCGGTTGAATTTCTAACAATGCTGCGTGGGATTATAATGTGGGCTGGTTTCGTTGCATCCAATGGCAGTGTCTGCAATAAGATAATAATAATAATAATGCACAAGGAGCTGCTTGTGGATTTGACAGCTCTAACACAGTCGTGCACCGCCAAAACTAATCTAGCCTCTAATCTAGGCTAATCTAGCCGCTAATGTTCGATGGTTTCTCACCCTGAAAATAGTCTATGAGCAAGGAGAAACTTCAATCCATGGTTTGGTTTTCTTTAAAACTGGAAACCTTAATTGGTTAAACTGACACGTTATTTTGGGTTTTAACAACAAGAAGAAGTTACTGTTTTTCCACGAGTCTTAAAGTACAGCAGAAACCACACTGCTAAATTCTACTCTCCTCTGTTTTCATCAACAAAACAAAAACAAAATGGTGCTGAGAGCAAACAGTGGCCCGGTTTCCCCTACTGCGGATTCAGCAATTACTAACTTCAGCTAACTTTAGTGATAAGGGCACGCGGCGAACATCACCTTGTTGTTAGTTGCTATGCTACGTGGAAACAAATATTTTCATTTTTTTTTTGTTGAGTTTCCTCACCAGATAAAGTAATTTAATTAATACCACAAAATTGAGGTGTATTTAGCATTTGTGTGCTGGCGCGGAAACAGCTGCACCAATAGAAACCAATCAGGAAGTTAAATAAGCTAGCATGTGCACAGTGCCTATAGAATATGAAATCCAGAAATGGCAGTGTGAATCACCACTTTAAAAAGCCATCCCTCAGGGCTTTAAATTGATTTCCCTCAACATTTAATTCATTATTAGAACTCAGCATAAGCATCATTACAGTCATTCCCTCCCAGGATGTGTCGAGCCAGGTATCAACCAACTTTCTACCGCCTTTTTCTTTATATCTGAAAAGTATTGTTGTCAACAAAGCCTGTGTTCATCCAACTGAACTACTGTAGTCCCGCCAACCCCTCAGGTATCAGGGAGCATGTCCTCCTCTTCCTCCTTAAAAGGGGGTATCAGGGAGCATGTCATCCTCTTCCTCCTTACAAGGGGGAATCAGGGAGCATGTCCTCCTCCTTACAAGGGGGAATCAGGGAGCATGTCCTCCTCCTTACAAGGGGGTATCAGGGAGCATGTCCTCCTCTTCCTCCTTACAAGGGGGAATCAGGGAGCATGTCCTCCTCTTCCTCCTTACAAGGGGGTATCAGGGAGCATGTCCTCCTCTTCCTCTTTACGAGGGGGTATCAGGGAGCATGTCCTCCTCTTCCTCCTTACAAGGGGGAATCAGGGAGCATGTCCTCCTCCTTACAAGGGGGAATCAGGGAGCATGTCCTCCTCCTTACAAGGGGGAATCAGGGAGCATGTCCTCCTCCTTACAAGGGGGAATCAGGGAGCATGTCCTCCTCCTCCTTACTTTACATGTTTTGTTATTTCACCTTTATTTAACTAGGCAAGTCATTTAATAACAATTTCTTATTAACAATGACGGCCTACCCCGGCCAAACCCTAACCCGGACAACGCTGGGCCAAGGGGGTATCAGAGGGTATCAGGGAGCACTCGAGTCTCTTGTCCTTGAAGCTGTGGAATGTTTGCTACTCTCCTTGTTTATGATCAGACAGCCCTGCGACTAAGGCTCAATGTCATTCACAAGCATCCAGCCGACTAGCCTTGTGGCAGGGCCAGTCTGTCTGCCAGGAAGTGTCTCTCTCGGGTTCCAATCTCTACTTTGTGTCCATGACTGATTGCGTCTGCATTTTCAACCCTTCTCCCCAATCATGGGTTTAAAAGCATTGGATTTGGAGTAAGCATTGGATGGAGGGAGTCTCTACCAAGTCCATGACAGGAAGTATGCAAGTGCACAGGATATAGTCTTAACAGGACAATGTCTTAACCTTCTTAGCTTGAAATGAGTCCATGAATGATTTATCACAGCCATCAAATGTATGTGTATAGTAGTTTGTCTTGTTAGCATATAGCTTACGTTAGCACCTAATTAGATTTCATGAATCAGTCCAGCCACTGCTGGTGCCATAGCTGTGAAGTTCTCGTCAGGATCCGACCGTGTTCACAAATGCAGCCGGAACAGGAAAAGCATCATTGCCTCCACAGCTGGTCCACTTCCTCCTAAACCAAAGGCAGTCAGCCAATATATGATTTCTATTTTCTACAAATGTGTCTGCACCAGAATATAGTATACTGCGCATGGTGCCATTGGTCCTGGACTAAATAGCATGCTGCATGAAGACTCTCTATTGAAGTAGCTTCACCAGCAGCAGAGGAGTGTGGGTAAAATCACTGGAGAAACCAAGCCAGGAAAAAAGCCATATTACAACTTATGTGTTGTGATAATTGCGTTGTTTGCACTACAACCTATTCATATTCCTTTCCCCCGTTATGTTTAGGCCTAAGGCCGAGAAAACTAGAATAAATTCAACCACACCTTTGTTTCATCACAAAACCCGAGAGCAACATCTGTCTGGTGGAGTCCACAAAGCATATTGCATGTAACAAACAGTTACATGACTTACTACACGGTCAATCAAGTTAAGGTTTCCTACATTATCGTACTACTAAACAGCTATTGATTTAGAACAACAGAGAGTTTCCGCAAGTCACAGAGACAACAGGAGCTGCCTCCACTATTCCAGCATTTCAAACATTTCAATATCATCAAATCACCTATGCTTAGGCTAATAGTTACAACTATTTATTTCAATCAACGTAAGTTAAATATGATGTGGCTGTCCATGGTTGTCCATGGTCCATGGCTGTCCATGGTTCTGATTTACGTGTGTGTTGACTCAACCTAGAGAAACGGCAATGACATCCTGTTCTTTCATGTTGGTTAAACAGTCTGTCACTCTGTCATACAGTACATGCTTTTAGTTTTTGTTGTCCTAGGCTACCTGGCTAAAATACTTGCTCGCTAGCCTACCTTCCTTTCATGGGCAACGATGAGCCAGCTAGTTAAAATTAGCCTTCTACAGCTAGTTACATATTAAATGTCCATCCTCTCAGGCCAGGGGAACAATGTATGAATTTATGGTTGGATCAGAATCCCCTTTATAATCATTGGCCAGTATGGAGAATTAAGTAAAACAACAAGTCCAAATCCCTATTTCCATCCATGGCTAATTTAAAAAAGGGAACATTTTAGCTAGCTAGCTAGCCACGGGAGAACACCAACACAATGAGATGCAGAAGTTCAAGTTCTTTCTGTCAATGATGTCATGTGATTGGTGTGAAGCCTTTTAAACATTTTTTTTTTGGTGCACAAGGACCCTTCAGTTATTTTTTAAATGTTTTAAACAAGGGAGGCCAAATGCTCACTGGCTTCCCTTACATTCAGTGCTACGGGTAGCAACAATGTAATACTCAATTTGACCAGACAGCATCAGATACATGGGCTACACATACAGAGACAGAGGGGCGCTGTTTCCCTTTCTCGGATGCTTTCTCTGGTGCGATACATTCAACCTCTTGAGAATTAAAGGAAAATTATGAAACACAGAGAGACGAAAGATAAATGATTTTATATATTTTTTTCTTGGTATTTGCTTGCGGGGGGGGGGGGGGGTGGGCTGGCTTCCCTTGATTTCCATGAATACACACTACTTCTTACTAGGCTTCACCTGTGTCTCGGAACCTGGCTTTATGAGTACAGCCCAGGACCTCCACATCCGGCTTCTTCACCTGCGGGATCGTCTGAGACCGGTCACCTGGACAGCTGATGAAACTGTGGGTTTGCACAACCGAAGAATTTCTGCACAAACTGTCAGAAACCATCTCAGAAGCTCAACTGCATGCTAGTTGTCTTCACCAGGGTCTTGACCTGACTGCAGTTCAGCGTCATAACCGACTTCAGAGGGCGAATTCTCACCTTCGATGGTCACTGGCCTCGTCATGGATGAATCCCAGTTTCAACTGTACCAGGCAGCTGTCAGACAGTGTGTATGGTGTTGTGTGGGCAAGCGGTTTACTGATGTCAATGTTGTGAAACAGAGTGCCCCATGGTGGCGGTGGGGTTATGATATGGGCGTGCATAAGCTACGAACAACGACTAAAAAGCATTTTATGGCAATTTGAACACAAAGAGATACCGTGACGAGATCCTAAGGCCCATTGTCGTGCCATTCATCCACCGCCATCACCTCATGTTTCAGCATGATTATACACGGCCCCCATGTCACAAGGACCTGTACACAATTCCTGGAAACTGAAAATGTCCCCGTTCTTCAAAGGTCTGCATACTCACCAGACATGTTACACATTGAGCATGTTTGGGATGCTCTGGATTTATGTGTACGACAGCATGTTCCAATTCCTGACAATATCCAGTAACTTTGCATAGCTTCAAGAGGAGTGGGACAACATTCCACAGGCCACAATCAACAACCTGATCAACTCTATGCGAAGGAGATGTGTCGCGCTGCGTAAGGCAAATGGTTTGTCACACCAGATACTGACTGGTTTTCTGATCCACGCACCTACCTTTCCTTTTCTTTTTTTCAAATGTATCTGTATCCTTTTTATTTAATTTTTTTAAACGTCTGTGACCAACTGTTGCATATCTGTATTCCCAGTCATGGTGAAATCCATAGATTAGGGCCTAATGAATTTATTTACATTTATTGATTTCCTTGTATGAACTGCAACTCAGTAAAATCTTTGAAATTGTTGTTGCGTTTATGTTTTTTTTTGCTAGAACCATTTAAAAAAAAACGAAAGCATTCTGATGTTTCCATAACTGCGTTATAGATCCATTTCCGGGATGCTTGAAGTAAAGTGTTACTGAAAATGTAAATTAAACACAATACAGAACTTGTACAACTCATTGCGTTTAATAATGAAGCAAACATTTCTGCCAAATAAATTATATAAAAACATATCCACAAGCGACATTTGTGGTTTGTACAACAAAGTAACATAACACCTTATTTTCAGTAACTTAAGAGTATGTAAAGTTGTCCAAATGTTTCAGAGTCTTCTCTTTTGTCAATGGAATAGTAATTCACCAAATTAAAACACATTCAATGATCTTTATATATTTGTTATTTATGACATTTCATGTTATACAGTATGTTTATTATCATATATGTTACATGTCTACAACACCACTGTTCTTCAATTTCAATTTGTCAATCATTTAGAACAAGAAAATGGCAGTGAAAGAATTGTTGAAGAAAGAAAATTATGGAAAAAAAAAAATATTAAATTAATTTAACCGTCGGAAATGAGTACTTTTAAGTGGGACTTTTAAGTGTAAGTTTCATGGTGTTTCTACATCAAAGTGTTGTTTGTCTTTGTCATCACTAGTTGTTAGGAATATTAATCGAGACACTTCAGTAGAGATTGTCCTTCTGGTAAACAGCTCAACTTGAAAGTTAATGGTGCTCCTATCTTTGGTGTTACTTTGATTGAGAGACTATGTTCCGTAACTGTAGTGTGTATATGAAGAGTTTATTTCCAAAAAATGTTATATCCACCAATTTTTTTCCATCAGAAATGATTGTTTATGGGTACCTTCATGTGTGTGAAAAACAATGACTGTTCTCAGATCTTTCATTTAAATATTTTAAGTGTTTTTATATATATATATATATATATATATATATATATATATATATATATATATATATATATATATATATATCCATTGTTTAGGTGGAATGGAATGTTCATATCCTGTATATTTGACTGTGATATGTGGTTGTCTCACCTAGCTATCTTAAGGTGTAAGTCACTCTGGATAAGAGTATCTGCTAAATTACTAAAAGGTCAAATGTAAATGTTTCACATCTCATATTACTCTACTGATTTGTATTGTTTCATATATTTAAGTATTGATGTCATACGTAACATTTGTACAGTTCTTTATATATATATATATATATATATATATATATATATATATATATATATATATATATATATATATATATAAAGTAGTTATTTGTTACATTTGACTGTGTTAAACCTAGCAATACTACTTTTAGCTAAACTACATGATTATTTGTCACTGAAATAAACCATCAAGTGATAGATTTCAAACAAATACATGTCTGTCATTGAACAACTCCATGCCATGATTAGGATAGACTCAACCCAATTTCTTTCAGAAGTTCTTTCAAATATAAAAGATAATTTATACAACTTTTTTTTTTTTACAGTGTCGGAAAAAAAACTCTTCATATGTTTTTGCTTGAGAAGTCTGTAGCTGTAGTCTTCTCATCTGTTTGGTGTTTTACCGTCAATGTGATCAAGCTGGCATGAATGTTGGTATAGTGCAAATTTCAACATAATTTTTATTTTTTTTTATGTAAAAAGACAAAATAGTTCAGAAATATTAATAATAATAAAAATAAAAAAAACGTGTTATTAATTATAAAAGTGTTTGGCTCCAGTAGCTGGTCAAACCTATTTCTTTCAAGTATCTCTCAACAGTAACAAACAACTGAAACACAGACGCGCATTTGAACAAAAACAACAACAAAACAATTTGCAAAAAAAAGTCTTCCTCCTTGTATACAAATGAAAAAATAAATCAAAACACCCATAATGTGTAAAGAAACATTAAAAAGAAAAACACGGTAATACTTGATCAGTTGTATGGTTTTTTCTTTCAGGGAAAATGGTACCATGTTCATTGCAGTGCAGAGAAGCAGGAATCCCACTCTTGCTCTCCATTCAACAAAAATATATTCTGTAGTCTCTTTTTTTTTAAATCTGAAAAAAGAGACTTCAAAATTTCCAAATCTGAAAAAAGAGACTTCAAAATTTCCCATCGGATAATCAGACAAAACGGACAGATCAGTCAGTCAACACATTTTTTACATGACTCCCCAAAAAAGGTATTGTTTTTGTTTGAAGGGATAAACGGCCCATCATCCCAACGGGTGTCTTCTTGTTATTGGTGAGTCTATATATATATATATCTGCTCTCTTTCACTGTCTCTCATGAGCAGCCACACCCGTCCACAATCATGTTCTGGATATCCTTCTTGATGATCTTCTGCTCCTCGTTGTAGTAGAGCATAGACATGGCGCGTAGCCGCGTGGGCACGCAGCACGACTGGGTGTTCTGGAAGGGCGCGTAGCCTCGCATTCGGTAGTGGTTGATGACAGTGGAGTGGAAGGACAGCGAGGAGCCCGTGATGCTGGCCACGTGGCTGGGGCAGTCGCCCTCGCAGTAGTTGGCGTGGTAGCCCGGCGGCGCGATGATCCAGTCGTTCCAGCCGATGTCCTTGAAGTTGACATAGAACTGCCGCTTGCAACAGATGTGCATCTTTCCGTCGCACTCCAGGCCGCGTTTGACGCGTCGGCGAGTGTGTTCCTCCGTGCCGGGCCGCAATACGACCATGAGGAAAGGCCGGTGGGATTGGTCCCTCTCTCGTCCCGGTTGCTCGCCCAAGGTCTGGACCAAGATGGGTGTGGCGCCCGCCTCGGTGCACTGCGGGCAGGAGACTCGCAGATCGATGACGCTGCCACCGGTGTCCAGGAGGGACTGGATGCTGTGCGACACGGGGAGCGTGTGCCAGCCGCTGCGCCTCGTGTCCACCATCTTCTCAGACACCAACTCCTCCTCGCCCTGGGTCTCGTTGAAGGCAAAGCCTGGCGCTTTGGTCTTCTGCCGGCGGCGCTGCAGAAGCTGTATGTTCACCTTGCCCTTGCCTCGCCCTTGCCCCTTGGCCAGCTTGAGGAAGAGCCACACGTTGGCCTGCTCCACCACTGAGAGCTCACTGCCCTCCTTGGAAATGTCAAAGGTCACAGCGGATGTAGTGTCGCCTACAGGAGAAAAGGGAAAAGGTTGTTTAGTCATCACAATGAGAGCAATGCTTCAAATGTGCATAATCATTTTTGGTTAGACAACGCAGGTTTTTCTTTGCTCTTCTAAAATAACACCTAGTATGTTTAAAAGAGGCTGTACAGGAATGTAACTGACTGGAGGTGTGCCCCTCTTTGTCCAAAAATGGAATTTCTGGACGAATCTGTGTGTCTGTCCATTTAGGGGACTTCTTTTGGCTTAAGAGCACCCCTAGAGGCAAAAGCCTCATAGCCTCCTTAAATATATTCAAAGGCTTACTCTAAGTATCAAATAGAGCTCTAGACTGAAGGGGAGATATTGTACATGCTTTTGACCATGGACAGTCCATTCTATTCCAAACCCATACTCTGTTTGTACAAGAATGCATTTGTTCGAGGTCTGTCGTGTCTGACTAGGTTTGGCTCGGATTTATCTTTCCCAGTCACTCTGGCATCTGTTTAGTTAGGAAAGCAACGGGCGGATTGTTGTGAGTCAGGTTACACTTTATAATAACCTCCTAGTGACTTTCATTAATACGTCTTTATAAATACTTGTGTAGATTTGAGTCCTGGAGATGCAGTGATTGGACTAGTGTATGATGTTCATATTAGGACAGCCTCATGGATACCAGACATTTATTGTCTGATATTGTACACAGTTGCACCTAATAAAATATAAAAATTAAAATATTTATATTGGTTATAATAAATGTTTCCAAAAAAAATGTAATATAGAGAGCTACCATGAAGTCTCTCTGGCCAATGGTCAACGTTGTGCAACCCATCACGCAACAGCACACATCTCCAACACAGCCTCATTGCTCATTAAGCTAATTAAGAAACGCTAGCGGCCATGACTGAAGTCAAACGAGAGTTGTCTTGGGGGTGTGGTTGGATGTGGGTGTGTTATTTGCACATATCGTACCCTGGCAGAGACTGTTGTTTGTCCCCCCTGAGTCACCGTAGCAACAACATAGCCACCTCCTCAAAAATAGTCACTTCCTTAAAATAGTCTGAATTAATTTAGGATAAATTAAGAAGTCTGTAATTACTATCATTTTGACGTTTTTTGCAGTGGTCTTAGTCTCGTAATTTTACACTTAACTAAGGTGTTTGGTGTAGTATTTATCATGCTAAAAAATATGCATGCAGTCTAGTCAAGTCTGGAAAGTCGGGAAAATCTGGCTGCGCTCTCAGGACTGATTTCTGAGACCAATAACACGTCTACAACTTCCTCATCAGCCGTCCAACTATCGTAAATAAACACAAGCTACAGGCTGTTTATCAGTGCCCAAAATCACTAGCTCGCTAGCTAAGTTCCAACTCAATAAAGCTAGCAAGTAGTAGTTACTGTAGCAGACACATTGAACAGCCAGGCCACAATCAGTTTATCAAGTCACTGGTGAGTGGCAACGTGTGTGCTTAGGTGACGTTTTTTTTTTTTTTTTACAACTTTCTCACTATCTATTACCAAAGTGTGCGTCTGTCTGGCAGTGTTCGTGCATAGCTGGTTCTCTGTCGTTTTTGTCGGTTTTGGAGAAACATGTCCTGGGAATCTCATTGAATTTAATCACAAACAAACAGGAGTGTAGTGTAACACCTAGTGTAACTAAACAAAGACAGTCAACCATCAAACAGTCTGTCAAGTTTGGTCGGAATTATTTAGTACTTTTGGGGGCTTTAGCTGTTAATTAGGCATCATAAACCATAAATATATTGAAATGGGAGCAACTCATATCGCATATGCATATGCATGTACAGATAAGCCCACCAACATTAAATTACATTCATACAATTCGTTCACACGCTACCCTCTCTATCTCTTCTCCTCCTCTATCTCTTTTTCTCCTCCTAATGAACAAATTAATAAACAAAGCGGGGAACCAAAAATAGTTTGAATGAAAAGCGCTTCAAAAATATATTAGGCTAGATCTAAAATAAAAAGAAGAAAATAAGGATCTTTCCCTCTCTAGCTCTCTGTTCTTTCCCTCTCTAGTCCTCTCTGTTCTTTCCCTCTCTAGTCCTCTCTGTTCTTTCCCTCTCTAGTCCTCTCTGTTCTTTCCCTCTCTAGTCCTCTGTCTCTCTGTTCTTTCCCTCTCTAGTCCTCTGTCTCTCTGTTCTTTCCCTCTCTAGTCCTCTCTGTTCTTTCCCTCTCTAGTCCTCTCTGTTCTTTCCCTCTCTAGTCCTCTCTGTTCTTTCCCTCTCTAGTCCTCTGTCTCTCTGTTCTTTCCCTCTCTAGCTCTCTGTTCTTTCCCTCTCTAGTCCTCTCTGTTCTTTCCCTCTCTAGTCCTCTCTGTTCTTTCCCTCTCTAGTCCTCTGTCTCTCTGTTCTTTCCCTCTCTAGTCCTCTCTGTTCTTTCCCTCTCTAGTCCTCTCTGTTCTTTCCCGCTCTAGTCCTCTCTGTTCTTTCCCTCTCTAGTCCTCTGTTCTTTCCCTCTCTAGTCCTCTCTGTTCTTTCCCTCTCTAGTCCTCTGTTCTTACCCTCTCTAGTCCTCTCTGTTCTTTCCCTCTCTAGTCCTCTCTGTTCTTTCCCTCTCTAGTCCTCTCTGTTCTTTCCCTCTCTAGTCCTCTGTTCTTTCCCTCTCTAGTCCTCTCTGTTCTTTCCCTCTCTAGTCCTCTCTGTTCTTTCCCTCTCTAGTCCTCTCTGTTCTTTCCCTCTCTAGTCCTCTCTGTTCTTTCCCTATTTAGTCCTCTGTCTCTCTGTTCTTTCCCTCTCTAGTCCTCTGTCTCTCTGTTCTTTCCCTCTCTAGTCCTCTGTCTCTCTGTTCTTTCCCTCTCTAGTCCTCTCTGTTCTTTCCCTCTCTAGTCCTCTCTGTTCTTTCCCTCTCTAGTCCTCTCTGTTCTTTCCCTCTCTAGTCCTCTCTGTTCTTTCCCTCTCTAGTCCTCTGTCTCTCTGTTCTTTCCCTCTCTAGTCCTCTCTGTTCTTTCCCTCTCTAGTCCTCTCTGTTCTTTCCTGCTCTAGTCCTCTCTGTTCTTTCCCTCTCTAGTCCTCTCTGTTCTTCCCTCTCTTGTCCTCTGTTCTTTCCCTCTCTAGTCCTCTCTGGTCTTTCCCTCTCTAGTCCTCTCTGTTCTTTCCCTCTCTAGTCCTCTCTGTTCTTTCCCTCTCTAGTCCTCTCTTTTCTTTCCCTCTCTAGTCCTCTCTGTTCTTTCCATCTCTAGCTCTCTGTTCTTTCCCTCTCTAGTCCTCTCTGTTCTTTCCCTCTCTAGCTCTCTGTTCTTTCCCTCTCTAGTCCTCTCTGATCTTTCCCTCTCTAGTCCTCTCTGTTCTTTCCCTCTCTAGCTCTCTGTTCTTTCCCTCTCTAGTCCTCTCTGTTCTTTCCCTCTCTGTCTCTCTGTTCTTTCCCTCTCTAGTCCTCTGTCTCTCTGTTCTTTCCCTCTCTAGTCCTGTCTCTCTGTTCTTTCCCTCTTTAGTCCTCTCTGGTCTTTCCCTCTCTAGTCCTCTCTGTTCTTTCCCTATCTAGTCCTCTCTGTTCTTTCCCTCTCTTATCCTCTCTGTTCTTTCCCTCTCTAGTCCTCTATGTTCTTTTCCTCTCTGTCTCTCTGTTCTTTCCCTCTCTAGTCCTCTCTGTTCTTTCCCTCTCTAGTCCTCTGTTCTTTCCCTCTCTAGTCCTCTGTTTCTCTGTTCATTCCCTCTCTAGTCCTCTGTCTCTCTGTTATTTCCCTCTCTAGTCCTCTCTGGTCTTTCCCTCTCTAGTTCTCTCTGTTCTTTCCCTCTCTAGTCCTCTGTCTCTCTGTTCTTTCCCTCTCTAGTCCTCTCTATTCTTTCCCTCTCTAGTCCTCTCTGGTCTTTCCCTCTCTAGTCCTCTCTGTTCTTTCCCTCTCTAGTCCTCTCTGTTCTTTCCCTCTCTAGTCCTCTCTGGTCTTTCCCTCTCTAGTCCTCTCTGTTCTTTCCCTCTCTAGTCCTCTCTGTTCTTTCCCTCTCTAGTCCTCTC
The DNA here is from genome assembly GCF_013265735.2 of Oncorhynchus mykiss. Taxonomy (NCBI): domain Eukaryota; kingdom Metazoa; phylum Chordata; class Actinopteri; order Salmoniformes; family Salmonidae; genus Oncorhynchus; species Oncorhynchus mykiss. The sequence goes on from NC_048592.1 coordinate 37,552,592, forward strand.
TGGTCTTTCCCTCTCTAGTCCTCTCTGTTCTTTCCCTCTCTAGTCCTCTCTGTTCTTTCCCGCTCTAGTACTCTCTGTTCTTTCCCTATCTAGTCCTCTCTGTTATTTCCCTTTCTAGTCTTCTCTGTTCTTTCCCTCTCTAGTCCTCTCTGTTCTTTCCCTCTCTAGTCTTCGCTGTTCTTTCCCTCTCTAGTCCTCTCTGTTCTTTCCCCCTCTAGTCCTCTCTGTTCTTACCCTCTCTAGTCCTCTCTGGTCTTTCCCTCTCTAGTCCTCTCTGTTATTTCCCTCTCTAGTCCTCTCTGTTCTTTCCCTCTCTAGTCCTCTGTTCTTTCCCTCTCTAGTCCTCTCTGTTCTTTCCCTCTCTAGTCCTCTGTTCTTTCCCTCTCTAGTCCTCTCTGTTCTTTCCCTCTCTAGTCCTCTTTGTTCTTTCCCTCTCTCTTTTTTCTTTTCCCACCTTCCCCCCATCCTCCCATATCTCTCCCTTTCCATATCCTACTCTCACTTTGCTCAGGCTCTTTCAAAGACCTCTCCATCCAAATCTCCACATATAGCTTCCACACTGCCTAAAAGTAATTATTGGGGCTCATATTTGGATGAATGAAATGATTATACACGGCCAGGAGCCCTCCGATTCGCCTCCATGCCCCCCCCCCCACCCCACACAATCGTTAACACCCCCCCCCCTTCTCCCTAATTCCGCCAACTCATTATTGGCCCTTCTTTAATCGAAGGTTCATTCAAAAGGGTGGTTATTTATAGTACCAAGCCATTATGCACATTTATGTAAGCAAACAAGCCAGGGAGGAATGCGCTTATTGCACCGCTCTGCAGTATACATTGGCCGACCCGCAATCAAGAAAGACTCCAGAATCGGAGCAACCCCCCCCCCCCCTTCGTTGGGTTGGCGTGCAGCGCATGACTGCGTGCTGTGGTACACGGATACACGTTTTTGTTCCGATGCATTATATCAAACCTTTCCTGTTGCTGTTTTTTTGCATCTTCGTCTGATATCATCTTTGATTCACCCACTTTGCACCTGAATATGACAATTCTTTCCAACACTAGATATGTACGTGGTTGATGTGCACTATATAAATATACAAAAGTATGTGGACACCCCTTGAAATTAGTGGATTTGGCTATATCAACCACACCCGTCCGTTGCTGACAGGTGTATTAAATCGAAGACACAGCTCAGTGACGTTCAACGTGGCACCGTTACAGGATGCCACCTTTCAAACAAGACAGTTTGTAAAATTTCTGCCACGCTAGAGCTGCCCCGGTCAACTGGAAGTGTTGTTATCGTGAAGTGGAGCAAGAACGTCTCAGCCGCGAAGTGGTAGGCCACACAAGCTCACAGAACGGGACCGGCCAGTATTGATGGGCGTAGCACTGAAATATCGTCTGTCCTCAGTTGCAACAAACTACAGAGTTCCAAGCTGTCTCAGCCCAAGAACTGTTCATCGGGAGCTTCATGAAATGGGTATCCGTGGCCGAGCAGCCGCACACAAGCCTTAGATCACCATGTCCAATGCCAAGAGTCGGCTGGAGTGGTGTAAAGCTCGCCGTCATTGGACTGTGGAGCAGTGGAAATGCCTTCTAAGGAGAGATGAATCACACTTCACATTCTGGCAGTCTGACGGATGAATCTGGGCTTGATGCATGCCAGGAGAACGCTACCTGCCCCAATGCATGGTGCCAATTGTAAAGATTGGTGGAGAAGGAATAATGGTCTGAGGCTGTTTGTCATGGTTTTTAGCTAGACCCTTTTCCCTTAAGGGAAATCTTAACGCTACAGCATACAATTACATTTTAGACAATTCTGTGCTTCAAACTTTGTAGCATATGTTTGGTGAAGGCCCTTTCCTGTTTCAGAATGACAATGCCCCCGTACACAGAGCGAGGTCCATACATGAATGGTTTGTCGAGATCGGTGTGGAAGAACTTGACTGGCATGCACAGAGCCCTGACCTCAACCCCATCAAACACCGTTGTGAATGAATTGGAACGCCGACTGCGAGCCAGTCCTAATCGCCCAACACCAGTGCATGACCTCACTCATGCTCTTGTGGCTGAATGGAAGTAAGTCCTCGCAGCAATGTTCCAACATCTAGTGGAAAGCCTTCCCAGAAGAATGGAGGCTGTTATAGCAGCAAAGAGGGGGGGTGGGGGCGGGGTGGGGGGGGGGGGGGGGGGGCAACTCCATATTAATGCCCATGATTTTGGAATGAGATGTTCGACGAGCAGGTGTCCACATACATTTGGTCATGCAGTGTATCTGAAGCAAGAAGGCTGCAAAGTCGAAGCGTCTGTATAAAGCTATCCCTGATGCAGTGATAATAATAATTATTGTTGTGCTTCTACACCTGCATTGCTTGCTGTTTGGGGGTTTTAGGCTGGGTTTCTGTACAGCACTTTGAGATATCAGATGATGTACGAAGGGCTTTATGAATACATTAGATTTGATTTGATTTGATGATTATTATTTAAAAACAGTTATGTAATTTTTATGCAACATAATTTTTCGAGGGCGGACCATCACACAGAAAATGGTTATCTAAATGTACGGGTTTTACTCACCAACCTTCTGGATGGTGCCTTTTGATGACCCGCTCTTGTAAAAGGATGAAAACCGAGGCCTGAAATCCCAAAACTTGGTCTACTTTCAGTTCCTCTGAACACAGAGACATTAGGGTATAGTTGTACAGTGCAGTTTTCTGCGTTGACACAAAGTGCTTGAGAGAGAGAGAGACACAGCTGGGGAACACGTGTCTCTGCTACTTCTCTGCTACTTGTCGGGGGATACTGTCTCTCTCTCTCTCTCTCTCTCTCTCTCTCTCTCTCTCTCTCTCTCTCTCTCTCTCTCTCTGTCTCTCTGTCTCTGTCTCTGTCTCTAGCTCTCTCTCTCTCTCTCTGTCTCTCTGTCTCCATCTCCGTCTCTGTCTCTCTGTCTTTGTCTCTGTCTCTGTCTCTGTCTCCATCTCTCTCTCTGTCTCTCTGTCTCCATCTCTGTCTCTCTCGCTCTCTCTGTTTCTGTCTCTCTCTCTCGCTCTCTCTGTCTCTGTCTCTGTCTCTCTGTCTCTCTCTCTCTCTGGCTCTCACTCTCTCTCTCTCTGTCTCCATCTCTGTCTCTCTCTCTCTCTCTCTCTCTCTCTCTCTCTCTCGCTCTCTCTGTCTCTGGCTCTCTCTCTCTGTCTCTCTCTCTCTCTGGCTCTCTCTCTCTCTCTCTCTCTCTCGCTCTCTCTGTCTCTGGCTCTCTCTCTCTGTCTCTCTCTCTCTCTGGCTCTCTCTCTCTCTCTCTCTCTCTCTGGCTCTCACTCTCTCTCTCTCTGTCTCCATCTCTGTCTCTCTCTCTCTCTCTCTCTCTCTCTCTGTCTCTCTCTCTCTCTCTCTCTCTCTGTCTCTCTCTCTCTCTCTCTCTCTCTGGCTCTCTCTCTCTCTCTCTCTCTCTGGCTCTCACTCTCTCTCTCTCTCTCTCTGTCTCCATCTCTGTCTCTCTCTCTCTCTCTCTGTCTCTCTCTCTCTCTCTCTCTCTCTGTCTCTCTCTCTCTCTCTCTCTCTCTCTCTCTCTCTCTCTCTGGCTCTCTCTCTCTCTCTGCCTCTCTCTCCCCGACTGATGATAACATTTAAGCTCTGAAAAGTTCCTTCTGCGCCGTGTTCTTAATATCCACAACACAGCATTTCTATGTTTCTTTTGGTTGTCCCCATAAGACATCCCTTTGCAGAAACCCTTTTTGGTTCCAGGTAGAATGATTTTAGTTCTAGATAGAACCCTACATGGAACCAAAAAGGGTTCTATGGGGACAGCCAAAGAACCCTTTTTAGAGCCCTTTTTTTCTAAGAGTGTAGAGCTGACAACTCCTGAGCGTACATTCCCCACACATACGAACCCCAGACCTGTCAACATACCTCTCTGTGTGTTCCTCTCTACTGTCATCATACAGTACCTCTCTTACGTGTGCCCATCTCCCTCTCTAACTTCCTACTTCCTAAACCCATTTGGTGCGTTCATTCTAGAACGTCAACCTCACTATAAATATACAGTAGTATGGGGTTTCTGTGTGTTCCTCTCTACTCTAGAACGTCAACCTCACTATAAATATACAGTAGTATGGGGTTTCTGTGTGTTTAACGTTCGCTCCTTTACTTTTCTCCTGTCATGTAGCTGAACAGAGACAGCAACCAGGCTAGGGTTTCCCCCATTTTCATTTAGTCTATAGACATATTAATTTAGTCTATAGTCCATATTAATTTAGTCTACAGTCCATATTCATTTAGTCTATAGACATATTAATGTATTCTATAGTCCATATTCATTTGGTCTATAGTCCATTTTAATTTAGTCTATAGTCCATTTTAATTTAGTCTATAGTCCATTTTAATTTAGTCTACAGTCCATTTTAATTTAGTCTATAGTCCATTTTAATTTAGTCTACAGTCCATATTCATTTAGTCTATAGACATATTAATGTATTCTATAGTCCATATTCATTTGGTCTATAGTCCATATTCATTTGGTCTATAGTCCATTTTAATTTAGTCTATAGTCCATTTTAATTTAGTCTACAGTCCATATTCATTTAGTCTATAGACATATTAATGTATTCTATAGTCCATTTTAATTTAGTCTATAGTCCATATTCATTTAGTCTATAGTCCATATTCATTTGGTCTATAGTCCATTTTAATTTAGTCTATAGTCCATATTCATTTAGTCTATAGTCCATATTCATTTGGTCTATAGTCCATTTTAATTTAGTCTATAGTCCATTTTAATTTAGTCTATAGTCCATATTCATTTAGTCTATAGTCCATATTCATTTAGTCTATAGTCCATATTCATTTGGTCTATAGTCCATTTTAATTTAGTCTATAGTCCATTTTAATTTAGTCTATAGTCCATATTCATTTAGTCTATAGTCCATATTCATTTAGTCTATAGTCCATATTCATTTAGTCTATAGTCCATATTCATTTGGTCTATAGTCCATTTTAATTTAGTCTATAGTCCATTTTAATTTAGTCTATAGACATATTAATGTATTCTATAGTCCATTTTAATTTAGTCTATAGACATATTAATGTATTCTATAGTCCATATTCATTTAGTCTATAGTCCATATTCATTTGGTCTATAGTCCATTTTAATTTAGTCTATAGTCCATTTTAATTTAGTCTATAGACATATTAATGTATTCTATAGTCCATTTTAATTTAGTCTATAGACATATTAATGTATTCTATAGTCCATTTTAATTTAGTCTATAGACATATTAATGTATTCTATAGTCCATTTTAATTTAGTCTATAGACATATTAATGTATTCTATAGTCCATTTTAATTTAGTCTATAGTCCATTTTAATTTAGTCTATAGTCCATATTCATTTAGTCTATAGACATATTAATGTATTCTATAGTCCATTTTAATTTAGTCTATAGTCCATATTCATTTAGTCTATAGTCCATATTCATTTAGTCTATAGTCCATATTAATTTAGTCTATAGTCCATTTTAATTTAGTCTACAGTCCATATTCATTTAGTCTATAGACATATTAATGTATTCTATAGTCCATTTTAATTTAGTCTATAGTCCATTTTAATTTAGTCTATAGTCCATTTTAATTTAGTCTATAGACATATTAATGTATTCTATAGTCCATTTTAATTTAGTCTATAGTCCATATTCATTTGGTCTATAGTCCATTTTAATTTAGTCTATAGACATATTAATGTATTCTATAGTCCATATTAATGTATTCTATAGTCCATATTCATTTAGTCTATAGACATATTAATGTATTCTATAGTCCATTTTAATTTAGTCTATAGTCCATTTTAATTTAGTCTATAGTCCATTTTAATTTAGTCTATAGTCCATTTTAATTTAGTCTACAGTCCATTTTAATTTAGTCTACAGTCCATATAGTCCACACACACAATTGGCATGTCACATAATTTACAATTCCTTTTTCTTAATCTCATACCAACCTTTCATTTAACCTTTATTTAACCCGGCAAACCAGCTAATAACAAATGATTTATTTTCAATGACGACCTCCTAAACATATATTGAATGTGCCCCTCCAGCAGCTGCGTTTGTAATGTCTCACTGAAATCATCTAGTCAAAGCTGCAGTCGACATTCTCTGAACCGTGGGGAACTCGTGCTAGCTGAGGATGCACATAACCCCCAAACTAAGAAACTGAAAAGGGATGTCGATAAGTTTCATCTAAGCCTTGTTGACCACAAGTTCGAAGGAATCCTCAAGAGAAAGCCATAAGCACCACAGACACTTGTCAACTTTAAAACGTTTCCAGACCTAGGCAGACTACACATTTCACACACGCAGGTAGTGTGGGTTTCAGGTAGTGTGGGTTTCAGGTATTGTGGGTTTCAGGTAGTGTGGGTTTCAGGTAGTGTGGGTTTTAGGCCGCGTGGGTTTCAGGTAGGGTGGGTTTTAGGCAGCGTGGGTTTCAGGCCGCGTGGGTTTCAGGCAGCGTGGGTTTTAGGCAGCGTGGGTTTTAGGTAGCGTGGGTTTCAGGCAGTGTGGGTTTCAGGTAGTGTGGATGTTAGGCAGCGTGGGTTTCTGGCAGCGTGGGTGTTAGGTAGCGTGGGTTTCAGGTAGCGTGGGTTACAGGTAGCGTGGGTTTCAGGCAGCGTGGGTTTCAGGTAGTGTGGATGTTAGGCAGCATGGGTTTCAGGCAGTGTGGGTTTCAGGTAGCGTGGGTTTCAGGCAGCGTGGGTTTCAGGTAGCGTGGGTTTCAGGTAGCGTGGGTTTCAGGTAGCGTGGGTTTCAGGCAGCGTGGGTGACAGGTAGCGTGGGTTTCAGGCAGCACGTTATTTTACACTACACGCCTAGACAAAAAGCTGCTATTTAGAACCTAAAAGGGATCTTCGGCTGTTCTCATAGGAGAACCTTTTGAATAACCATTTTTTGGATTCAGGCAGAACAATTTTCCTTCTAATTAGAACCCTCTTGGATTCCATGTAGAACCCTTTCCACAGAGGGTTCTACATGAAACCCCAAAAGGGTTCTACCTGGAACAAAAAAATGGTTCTCTTATGGGCAACATATAAATTGCAGTAATGTTTCTAGCCTATGGGGACAGCTGAAGAAACCCTTGGGAACCTTTGTTTACTGCTGGTATTTATAATGAAGAGAAAACAGTGGATCGTTTCTGGTTATTTTTCAAACCATTCAACAGGAGTAATAACTACCTTGTACCTTACCACTACCGAGCGGTGTTGGTTTAATAAATCAACCAAAACATATCCAGAAAGTAATTCATGTTATTATATAGTATAATTAACATTTTACCAAAGTCATTTCTTAGTACCTAGGAATACACTTTAAATGAAACGCTATACACACCTGGCTCGGCAAAGGTGATGATCTCGGAGGGCGGCTCGGGTGGCGGCGCCGCCCCCACGCCGCCCCCCGGCCCCTCCTCCTGGATCTCCACGCTGCCGTCTTTGCCCACGCGGCCCACGTGTAGTTTCTTGATGGCGTTGAGCAGGGCGGCGCGCGGCACCGGGTGGGTGACGTTGGGCCTCGCGCTGAGATGGAGCATGTCGAGGATGTGCTGCTTCACCGCTTCTACCATGTCCGTCGGAGCCGACGCCGATTCAGATCCAGGAGGGGCCGGGACAGAACCCGGGTCCGAGCCCAGGTAGTCACTCCTCATCTGGGCCAGCACACAGGAAGGACAGGGGGTCACCTGGATCTCCTCCACCTGCTCCTGTCCCCGTGTAGCTCCATCCACCGTCGCAAGTGATCCCGCTACCGTAGCGGAGCCACATCCTGTCTGCAGCCCAGGGAGAAGCAACGCCAGCACCCGAGCCAACGCGGCTAACGAGGGCATCCTGTGCTACAAAGCGCAGACAACTCACAGACACACACACACACTCACACACACACACTCCCTGGAGAGGGTGATGAGAGGACTGCGGCAAGGGGTGACTGAACGAGAAGCAGCACACCGGAGAGCTCTCTTCACCTTACCTCTGTTTCCCTGAAAGAACAAGTTTGAGAAAAGTACAATCCTTCTTTGAGAGTGGTTCTACAGCTTCTTCTTTGAGAGTGGTACTATAGCTTCTTTTTTGAGAGTGGTACTATAGCTTCTTCTTTGAGAGTGGTACTATAGCTTCTTCTTTGAGAGTGGTACTATAGCTTCTTTTTTGAGAGTGGTACTATAGCTTCAAAAAGTTGGATGTTGGAAAGTGGAGATGGAGGTTTTGAGACCAGGCTCTTTACTTTGGTCCTCATAAACCAGGTCTTTGCTGCAGTCCTTGTAAACCACTTATCCTATCAAGTCCAGGAAAGCAGGTGTCTCCTCTCAGCTTTGTCTCCTCTCAGATTTGTAAAACCATTCCTCTTCTTTTTGTCCAGTTAGTGAAGTCTCTTGTCCACTCTCTCCAGTCTCGTGTTCGGTAGAGCGTGTCCACGCTACTTTAGTCCTTGAACAAAGTGCCTGGGATATAGGACAGTGTGTTGAGCTGCAGTAGTGATGGTGTCCTTTCCTGCTGATGTACACAGCACTGGAGAAGCCTCACTATGTCGGAGTTGAATGGCTTTGTAAAAGTGGGCAGGGTTAGAGTGCTCTCTCTCTCTTTCTCTCTCTCTCTCTCTCTCTCTCTCTCTCTTTCTTTCTTTCTCACTCTCAACTCTCTTTTTTATTCCCTCCCTATTTACCCCCACCTCCATTACTACTGTATATTTCACTACTTTCCTCACCATAGAGGAGGAGGAAGATTCACTGTGTCACCCTGATTAATTCTTACCACACACCAACACACACACACACGCACGCATGCACGCACACACACACACAGGGATACAGTAAGCTTTACTCATGACTCAGCATGACATCATCGTGAGTTAAAGCATGCCAAGTGTCATCACAGCGCTGATATACACATGTTGGACTGGATTCTCTAGGGATTTTCTCTTCACCCCTAGAGTCAGTTTCTTGGGCAGTGGTTTCCTTGATGATAAGTCGCTGATAAACGTGACCTGTTGGACTGTTGACTTGGGACTAGTGGCGGTCAGATAAAACAGTGAACACGTCACATGGTTACATCTGTGGGGTTCTTACAAGTCCAGTGTGCTGAGTGAGTTGTTGTTACATTTGTACCATTTGAGTGGCTTCACAAGCATTTTTTTTATATATATATATTTGTTTTACTTTGTCTGTGAACTACTGTGAAAAACATTCGCAAGTCTGATTAGGCATAGTGAGAGTAATTAATTTCTTAATATATGGCTCTGGGCTTTGGCTATATCACAGCCTCTGCCACAGAAACAAACAGAGCATGGTGTCGGTGATTGGACCTTTATAATGCAATATCTAGCACAAACCGTTCAAAACGAAATACCTATTTACAAGAGCTAGGTAAAAAAAAAAAAGAAGAGGCTATCAGGTTTAAGGTAAGACCCATGTGCAGACTGTGTTGAAGTAACAATGTTTATTGTACCAACAGGGGAAGGCAAACGACAAGTCAAGGCGGGCAGGGGTCGATAATCCAGAGTAGTGGGACCAAGGTACAGGACGGCAGGCAGGCCCAGGGTCAGGTCAGATAGAGGTCGGTAAACCAGAGTAGGGGGCAAAGGTACAGGACGGCAGGCAGACCCAGGGTCAGGTCAGATAGAGGTCGGTAAACCAGAGTAGTGGGCAAAGGTACAGGACGGCAGGCAGGCCCAGGGTCAGGTCAGATAGAGGTTGGTAATCCAGAGTAATGGGACCAAGGTACAGGACGGCAGGCAGGCAGGGTCAGGCAGAGTGGTCAGGCAGGTGAACTCGGAGTCAGGACAGGCAGGGGTCAAAACCAGGAGGGTGAGAAAAGACAGACTGGAAAAAACAGGAGCTGAGACACAAAACGCTGGTAGGCTTGAACAAACGCGACGAACTGGCACAGACAGACGGAAAACACAGGTATACATACCCAGGGGATGAGTGGGGAAGATGGGTGACATCTGGAGGGGGGTGGAGACAAGCACAAGGCGCCCCCACCACCTGGCGTCCTACCTGGGTACATACCTGGCTGAGCGGCGCTGGAACTCAGAGATGAGGCCTGGGACCAGGATGTTCCTAGCGGAGACCCAGCACCTCTCCTCCGGGCCATAACCCTCCCAGTCAAAACAGGTACTGGAATCCCCTGCCCCTGAGGTCGAACCTTCAGGAGACGTCTCACCCTGTACGCCGGTCGGCCGTCGATGAGACGGGGTGGGCCTGGAAACAGGAGACAAGGGGCAGTCAGACATGGCTTTAACTCTAGACACAGAAAAGGTAGGAACAATATGGAGGGTAAGGGACAACAGAGGACAAACAGCAGAGGGGATAATGATCTTGGAGCGCCAAAAGGTCTCGGTTTCCGGGGATGTAGGACAGGTTCCAGCCCACGATGGCACCCGTAGCCCAGTCAATGGAGGGATTGTGTTGCTGGAGCCAAGATAATCCCAATACCACGGGAACCTGCGGAGACTTAACCAGCAGGAATTGGATCGTCTTGCTGTGGTTCCTTGACACTCGTAGGTTGACGGGGGTGGTCTGGTCGGTGACCCGTCCTACAGAGCGCCCATCCAGCTCTTAAACACCCATGGGAATGGAGAGGGGTTGAGTGGAGATGCCAAGCTCAGACGCCAGGGTAACATCCATGAAACTCACATTGGCCCCAGAGTCAATGAGTACCTGGAGAGACTTGGACTGGTCACCCAACCGCAGGATGGCACGGAGAAGGGGGCGAGCAAGAGGAGACTAAAAATGGTCTTTAAGACCCACCAGAGGTGTACTCACTCCAAGGAATGAGCTAGGATTCTCGAAGGGACAGGTAGACACATAATGACCGACAGTACCGCAATACAGACGACTCTGGGTCTCAAGTCTGTGTACGCATTTTGCTGGAGACAGCCTAGCCCTGCCAAGCTGCATCGGCTCGAGAAGAGGTGAATCGGCAGTCTCCGGAGACAGCCTAGCCCTGCCAATCTGCATCGGCTCGGGAAGTGGTGAATCGGCAGTCTCCGATTCACAAAAACGCTAGGGACTTCCGGAGTTCATCAGATGCAAGGTGGGATCCCTGAGAGAGTGATGCGGACCACAATCGGACCTCTTCTCCCTCCAACGTTCCTGTAGCTGACCATCAATCCGGATGGTTAAAGCGATGAGTGAGTCGGGATCGGTTGGTAGTTCTCGGGCTGCCAGCTCATCCTTTATCTCCTCCGATAATCCGTGCAGGAACATGTCGAACAGCGGTTCCATGTTCCAGGTACCCTCTGCTGCTAGCGTGCGGAACTCCACCGCATAGTCTGCCACACTGAGGGTGTCCGGCCGAAGCTGGAGTAACTTCCGGGCAGCATCTCTCCCACAGCTAACTACTGTATATTAAATGTCAGTCTTATTGAATATCTGATCTGTAATAAACCATATCAGGTTTTTTCTACTAGAACGGGATCACAGCTAACTACAGTATATACTGTCTAGTTGTAATGGTATAAATCTCAGCGGAATATGAACAGATGTCCAGGTTTGAGGTCAATTACCCTTATTGCTTTTCATTAAGGAAAATTTGACAAATCTAAAAAAAAATTGTTTACTTCCTGAACATGACTAAAATGGAATGGAATTGGCTGATTCAGGGTTGGCTGATTTCATATCTCTATGATTTTGCTATGTTCTCTTAAATCATTCTCTGTAAGTTGACTTGACTTTTCCCTCTTTGATTTTATATTTCTTTCTTTCTTACTTTCTTTTGTTTCTTTCTTTGTTTCTTTGTTTCTTTCTTTTGTGTCTTTCCCTTTCTCCTCCACTTTATTAGTCTCTCCGTCTTTACCTCCTGTGCCCTCTCTTTCATCCCAAGCATTTTTGTCTCTCCCACCTTTGTCTCTAGCTGTCTTTTCCTTCTCCGTGTAACATGATGAACAGCTTTTCACCTCTGTCTGTATTATAACGATGAATTGGTTTTGTGTAACGTGATACCTAAAGCTCTCTACCGGCGAACAGTGTGTTTTCCTCTATGTCTATCCACTGTGGAAAGATACAGCTGGTCGTTGTTGGTGTTACATAATCATCATGGGGGGGGATTGATGTTAAGAATCGTACCACTGTCAAAGGTTATACGGTGACAAATAAGACACAGGTCCAAGGACCTCTTTCCAAAACAGAAGAAAATGCTCCAAAACAGAGTAAAGTTGGAAGGTAATGGTCTCACTGGAGCACCCATCGGGGGTATCTTCAATTGAACAGACCCTCCACTACCTCACACCAATAAGAGGAGAGGACACCAGACCCTCCACTACCTCACACCAATAAGAGAAGAGGACATCAGACCCTTCACTACCTCACACCAATAAGAGGAGAGGACATCAGACCCTTCACTACCTCACACCAATAAGAGGAGAGGACATCAGACCCTTCACTACCTCACACCAATAAGAGGAGAGGACACCAGCACCTTCACTACCTCACACCAATAAGAGGAGAGGACATCAGACCCTTCACTACCTCACACCAATAAGAGGAGAGGACACCAGACCCTTCACTACCTCACACCAATAAGAGGAGAGGACACCAGACCCTTCACTACCTCACACCAATAAGAGGAAGAGGACATCAGACCCTCCACTACCTCACACCAATAAGAGGAAGAGGACATCAGACCCTCCACTACCTCACACCAATAAGAGGAAGAGGACACCAGACCCTTCACTACCTCACAGCAATAAGAGGAGAGCACAGGGTGCATCTTAATAGTCTCAAGTGGTTTCCTCTGCTCCTCTCCCGTCTCTCATCTTCACCGAGCTGAAAACACGCAGTGGGACAGGTAAAAGCAAGATGGCCGATGCCTCCACTACAATGGAAATGTGTTTCCTCTGTCTTGTTATATTCCGATCAGACCTGTGACAACTACTAATGGAAAGGAGACTTGGAGAGGAAGCCGTTTTTAGACTGTTGAAATGCACCCTGGGCCCATTCATCCTGTCGTTCATGGTACCAAATTGTCCATAAAGATCTAAACAGACCAATCTAGACAACTTTGTTGATTGTTGGCGGTGATGTGCTACGTGATGGACACGGTTCACTCAAGTGCTTTGTCACTTTGAAAGACAGCGGAGCTCGGCAGGAGGCGTTAGTTTATAGCTACGCTACGCCGTAAAACAGTCTATGTGGACCAAAGCCTGCAGCTGCACCGGTCCCCCCTTCAGCAGTGAGGTAATGGGAGCTGCTACCTGACTAAAACCTCGGATAAACCGCCAGTAGTAGTTGGCAAACCCTAGAAACCTCTGCACCTCCTTTACCATGGTGGGAGTCGGCCAATTACACACGGCTGAAATGTGGTCACTCTCCATCTCCACCCCTGACGTGAAAATGTGGTACCCTAGGAAGGAGACGGACTGTTGGAAGAACAGATATTTCTCAGCCTTGACGTACAGGTCACGCTCCAACAGTCGACCAAGCACTCTGCGCACCAGGGACACTTGCTCGGCGCATGTAGCGGAGTATATCAGAATGTCGTCGATATTCATCACTACACCCTGCCCGTGCAGGTCCCGGAAAATCTCACCACAAAGGTCTGGAAGACTGATGGAGCATTCATCAACCCGTACGGCATGATGAGATACTCATAGTGCCCTGAGGTTGTACTAAATGCCATCTTCCACTCGTCTCCCTTCCGGATGTGCAACAGGTTGTAAGCGCTCCTGAGATCCAATTTTGTGAATCAATAAGGAAGAGACTGATTCTCTTGCGTAACCATGTCAAGTGGAGCGGTGGCCACCCTAATCATCCCTGACCCTAACGGTCAACTATCTAGGGCGTGCACAGGGAAGGGCATATCCACAGGAACCAGGGGAATCCCTAAACTATGAGCAAATGAACAGTCAATAAAATTCCCAGCAGCGCCTGAATCTACTAGCGCCTTATGCGGGGAAAACCCATGAAATGAAATAAACACATACATGTGAGCAACAGGGGGATCTGGGTTAGCCTGGTGCCGACTCACCTGGGATGACACGATATAGTGCCCTGCCTGCTTCCTCGACTCCCTGAGGAACCCCCCCCAGCACCGACTAGCAGTGTTCCCTCTGCGGCCACAGATGGTGCAGGGAATGGCCCCTCCTCCGGTCGCCCTAAGTGCATCACCTCCCAGCTCCATGGGCGTCGGAGCGGAGGTGCTGGGGATGGAACTGACAGGTCCCGATCAGGATGTCCGCGGGACGGCAAGTTATCCAGCCGGATGGACAGGTCCAGCAGCTGGTCCAATGTGAGGGTGGTGTCTCGGCAGGCCATCTCCCGATGGACATCCTCGCACAGACTGCACCTGTAGTGATCGATCAGGGCCCTGTTGTTCCATCCCGCGCTGGCGACCAGGTTCCGGAAGTCCAAGGCGAAATCCTGCGCGCTCCTCGTCCCCTGCCTCAGGTGGAACAGACGTTCACTCTGCGTAATGGTCCAACGCCGCGTCTCCTTCACTCCATACGGCGTTGGCCCACTCCAGGGCTTTGTCTGAGATGCAGGAGACGAGGGTAGACACACTCTCACGCCCCGAAGAAGCCGGGTGGACGGTCGCCAGGTAGAGCTCCAGCTGTAGTAAAAACCCCTGGCATCTGGCAGCCGTTCCATCATATTCCTTCGGGAGCGCTAGTCAAAAACCAGGTGAAAGAGGGGTGGATAGTGGGACCTGTTGTAGTGGGGCTGGTGGAGGTGCTGAATTTCCTCCTCCTCTCCCCCAACAATCCATAGTCTGCAGGACACGATCCGTGGCTGTGCCCAAACGTTTCAACATGGTCGAGTGCTGCTGAACGCGCTCCTCCACTGCAACTAGGTCTGCTCCTGCTGACTGCATTCTTGAGGTGAGGGATTCTGTAATGCGTGTATAAGTGCCAAAAACACAGTCTAAAACAAAAGTGCCACGCCTGACAATCATCCACGTAACAAATAACAATCACTCACAAATACAACATGTAGAACAGAGGGTTAAATAATAAACAATTGATTGGTTGAGTGAAGTCAGGTGTGATAAGACAAAGACAGAACAAATGGAAAATGAAAAGTGGATCGGCGGTGGCTAGAAAGCCGGTGACGTCGACCGCCGAACGCCGCCAGAATAAGGAGAGGGACCGACTTGGGCGGAAGTCGTGACAGTCATGTGCAAAACAAAAGGTTTATGGTTTGTTGGTGTTCAAAACATTGGCGTCTCTAGACAATGGATGGAGAGAATATCCTTGGGTGCGAGAAACCTCTGTGAAAGAAAGAGAAGGAAAGTGTGTTTGTAGACCTACAGATGTAGGCTCTTAATTTGATCACCCTGTTGCAGGCAAAATTTCCTGCAATGCAGCAAATTAAAAACTTGTAGCATATTTAAAAAAACTTCTGAAGTTTGTAATTTCGACTTTGAAATTTCAGACTTGATTTTCACTTATGAAACTTTTATCAACACCTACAAAAAAATGTATATTATTTACAATCCACATAATAATTCACCTTCTCTTTTGCTGCAGGATTATTTCCCTGCTGTAGTAAACTGGCTCAAATGAAGATCCTACATCTGTATACTGTATGTGAGTGTAAAGCTCTGCTCCAGATGTGAACAGGATCTGATCAACCAAACTATCATCACTGTCTGCTATTGAAATATAATGTATAGTATTTATGTGTGTGTAACTGTGTGCGAGAGAGAGAGAGAGAGAGAGAGAGAGAGAGAGAGCAAAAAGAGAGAGAGAGAGAGAAAGAAAGAGAGAGAGAGAGAGGAGATAGAAACCAAAGAAGGCATATGATCTGAAGCACATTGGATGACCTACTTTAGTCCTCCTGATTAGTCAGTGTGAGAATGTCTGCTAAATTACGTTTTTGCTGCAATTTTGAAGTACATTTCTGCATCTACCAGTCTTACATCTGAGACTTTCCTGTGAAATTCAAGCACAATAACTGAATTTTCCCACTTGTGTTTGTTCAGTATTGAATTGTCCATAAGAAACAGTGACTCGTGACATGACATCTACAGGCCTGCTTTAGGCTAAAGCAGAGGCTCTCAACCTTCCCCATTCTGAGAGCCACTTTCCCCCTGATTTTTCCAGGAACCCCTTCCCTTGAAAGCTCACTGAGGTCCCCCAGGGTTCAGTCCTAGGTCCCCTGGTTTAGAATCACTGGGTACCAGAGTGTGCTTCCCTGATTCCTTGTTCAGAGAGTTTCAGCTCTGTGTACAGTAGAACACGATGACATTCTCCAGGGATAGCCGGCCTTTGTAGAAGAGGATCATAGCCTTTGTGAAGCCCGTATGAATGCAGTCACTGTGCCGCCTCACTCGTATGACTGTCCGCCTTGTCCGAAACCACGGAGTCCGACACAGCTCCCAGCCCCAACCAGGTTGGAGCTCTCTGAAGCTAGCAACTAGCAAAATTGGTTGAAATGACATCACCAGAACCAGTCTGGTTGACATTACGTCATGACGTCATTATGATGCCATTTCAACCAGTCTTGCCCAGTTTTGACCATTGAGGAGACCCCTTGAGCAGAGCAAGATATTTGAGAGTGAAATCAGGGTGATGTCAACCATAAGACATAATATAAATATCAACTTGAAATTGTTTACTTAAATGCACTGTTTATGAATATGGTATTTCAGTTGGCTATATATGGGTTACTAATTTGTTATTGTTATTAACCATTAGGCAGGTAACCTAGTGGTTAGAGTGTTGGGCAAGTAACCAAATGGTTGCTGGATTGAATCCCCAAACTGACAAGGTAAAAATCTGTTGTTCTGCTCCTGAGCAAGGCAGTTAACCCACTGGTCCCCAGGTGCTGAAGATGTGGATGTTGATTAATTAAGGCAGCCCCCTGCACCTCTCTGATTCAGAGGAGGTGCAGAAGACACAACATGCAGAAGACACATTTCAGTTGAAGGCATTTAGTCACACCTTCGAATGCGGGGACTAGATACAGTACATAAAGTTCCTTCATTTCTAAATGGTAAAACAGATTTCTATGAAAAAAGCCTCAAATAAAAGTTGAAATTCTGTACTGTCTCCTCATATGAAACATTTCATCTCAAATCCAACATGCTGGACTATTATAGAGACAAATTAAAAGTTTTCACTTCACTGTCCAAATGAATATGCAGGGGAGAGTATGTTACAAATTAAATTAGTGCGATATGTAACGAATTTAAAATACATAAATGTTTACAAATTCCAATTTGTTGTGGCTAATGTTAGCTTGGCTAGGGGTTAGGGTTTATGGTTAGGCATTAAGGGTTAAGGTTAGGTTTCGGGAAGTGTTAGCTAACATGCTAATTAATTGCAAAGTAGATGAAAAGTAGTAGTGATTTGAACATGCAACCGTCAGGTTGCTAGGCGTTTGTGTTGTTAGGACATCATTGACATGTAGCTGTAGCCAGAAGACAACATCATGTGTAGTGGACATACCAGTGGTTAATTCCATCGTCTTTTGAAACACAGAGGGTGTCTCTTCAATTCATGCATCAACTTGATTTTCTAAGGTGATTGCTCACGAAAAAGGACCAACATTTTTTTTTTGGGGGGGGGGGGGGGGGATTTTATAGAACTTTGATCCAATAGAATGAAAGGATTGTTGACATATATTTGACATTTGTATCTAGAATCATGATAGAGAAATAATTAATAAAAGTTGACATTTTGGCCTCACACACTTCCTTTAAGACTCCAAATGTTTAATCTGTAGGTGCAACAAAGCAGACATTGGTGTAATATGAAGCGTTAGCCTTTACTCTGTAATATGAGTAGTATTTTGATTTCAAGAACAATTTTCTGACGTAAAGTTTTGAAAACTGAAAAAAATAAACATGAATATTGAAAATATGTTTTTTTGGGGGGGGGATTTAGCTTATTTTTCAATATATTGTTGAACATAATATACTAAAATAATATAAATATTATAACTAAATAAATAAAAATAAAAATAATATAACATAATATAATAATATACTCCACGGGTTACACTACAGTTCCAGAGTGGGATATCTGCGTTGGAAGTTTTCAAATGCATCCTGTCATTACTAAATGTGTGCTGTGACTATATCTGTTTTTTAACACAAAATAACATTTGATTAATAAAATCTTTAATCAGACGTCTTCCTCAAATATGGTCTGGAGAAGGGGATGATGAGGGAATCTAATTTGATTGGTCCACAACTCACGGCTCAAACACTTCATTCCGGAGGTTAGAGCTGCAGCATTTGTTGCCATAGAAATGTATCTGGCTAAAAGGTCACCTTCTTGTCAACAGTTATTCAGAACACAGAACTGACTGAGTGGAACACAGAATTGGCCGAGTGGAGCACAGAATTGACCGAGTGGAACACAGAACTGACCGAGTGGAACACAGAACTGACCAAGTTGAACACAGAACTGACCAGCTTTGAAGTACACCGCTCTGATCTAGAAGGGATGTCCAGCATTCGTTCTAGTATCTTGTGTTCAGTAGGCACCAAAAAGAGTAAAACAGACTGAAAGAGGGAGGGAATACTTTGATCCAATAGAAATAAAAAAATATGTTTTCCATTGCTTTGCTATTTAGCACAAATCTCCCAGAATAATGCACATTGCTATTTATAACACATCTCTAAACAAGTAGAATAACTACTCTCCAATAGAGGGCACTAAATGCCCAGGCTAGAAGAGGCTATTAAAACCTCTTTGGGCTGAGATCCTGCTAACGGGACGATATGACAACAGCCAGTGAAAGTGCAGGGCGCCAAATTCAAAACAACAGAAATCCCATAATTAAAATTCCTCAAACATACAAGTATTTTACACCATTTTGAAGATACACTTCTTGTTCATCCCACCACCCTGTCCGATTTTAAAAAGGGCTTTACAGTGAAAGCAAACCAAATGATTATGTTTGGTCAGAGCCAAGTCACAGAAAAACACAGCCATTTTTCCAGCCAAAGAGAGGAGTCACAAAAAGCAGAAATATAGATAAAATGAATCACTAACCTTTGATGATCTTCATCAGATGACACTCATAGGACTTCATGTTACACAATACATGTATGTTTTGTTCGATAAAGTTCATATTTATATCAAAAAATCATTTTACATTGGCGCGTTACGTTCAGTAGTTCCAAAACATCCGGTGATTTTGCAGAGAGCCACATCAATTTACAGAAATACTCATAAGAAACATTGATAAAAGATACAACTATTATGCATGGAATTATAGATACACTTCTCCTTAATGCAACCGCTGTGTCAGATTTACATTTTTTTTTTTACAGAAAAAGCACACCATGCTATAATCTGAGTACGGCGCTCAGAGACCAAAACAACCCAAACAGATATCCGCCATGTTGTGTAGCCAACAGAGGTCAGAAATAGCATTATAAATATTCACTTACCTTTGATGATCTTCATCAGAATGCACTCCCAGGAATCCCAGTTCCACAATAAATGTCAGTTATGTCCAAATACCTCCTTTTGTTAGCGCGTTTGGTAAAAAAAAATCAAGTCCAGCGGAAAGTGCGGACGGAAAGTCCAAAAAGTTATATTACAGGTCGTAGAAACATGTCAGACAAAGTATAGAGTCAATCTTTAGGATGTTTTTAACATAAACCTTCAATAATGTTTCAACCGGATAATTCCTTTGTCGGTAGAAATGCAATGGAACAGAGCTCGCTCTCACGTGAACGAGCGTGGTCAGCTCATGGCACTCTGCCAGAGCCCTGACTCATTCCCCTCTCATTCACCCCCACTTCACAGTAGAAGCATCAAACAAGGTTATAAAGACTGTTGAGTGGAAGCTTTAGGAAGTGCAACATGACCAATATTCCACTGTGTATTAGTGCTAAGTTAGTTAGGCTAAGAGTTGAAAAACTACAAACCTCAGATTTCCCACTTCCTGGTTGAATTATTTCTCAGGTTTTTGCCTGCCATATGAGTTCTGTTATACTCACAGACATCATTCAAACAGTTTTAGAAACTTCAGAGTGTTTTCAATCCAAATGTGCTGATAATATGCATCTGTTAGCTTTGGGGACTGAGGAGCAGGCAGTTTACTCTGGGCACCTCTGGGCACCTTATTCATCGAAGCTACTCAATGCTGCCCCAAACCATAAGAAGAACAGCTCTAATATCTCTAACAGCTCTAACAGATCTAATATCTCTAACAGCTCTAACAGCTCTAATATATCTAACAGCTCTAATAGCTCTAACAGCTCTAATAGCTCTAGCAGCTCTAACAGCTCTAACACCTCTAATATCTCTAACAGCTCTGGCAGCTCTAACAGCTCTAATAGCTCTAACAGCTCTAATAGCTCTAACAACTCTAATATCTCTAACAGCTCTAGCAGCTCTAATAGCTCTAACAGCTCTAATATCTCTAACAGCTCTAATATATCTGATAGCTCTAACAGCTCTAATATCTCTAACAGCTCTAACAGCTCTAATATCTCTAACAGCTCTAATATCTCTAACAGCTCTAGCAGCTCTAATAGCTCTAGCAGCTCTAACAGCTCTAATATCTCTAGCAGCTCTAACAGCTCTAACAGCTCTAACAGCTCTAACAGCTCTAGCAGCTTTAATGTCAGGTTTCCTCCAGACATGCCGTTTAGCATTCAGTCCAAAGAGTTCAATCTTGTTTTCATTAGATCAGAGAATATTGTTTCTCATGGTCTGAGAGTCTTTAGGTGTTTTTTTGGCAAACTCCAAGCGGACTGTCATGTGCCTTTTAATGAATAGCGGCTTCCATCTGGTCACTCAACCATAAAGACCTGATTGGTGGAGTGCTGCAAAGATGACTGTCCTTCTGGAAGGTTCTCCCATCTCCACAGAGGAACTCTAGAGCTCTGTCAGAGTGCCCATCGGGTTATTGGTCACCTCCCTGACAAAGGCCTTCCTCCCCCATCTTGGTAGTTCCAAACTTCTTCCATTTAAGAATGATGGACACCACTGTGTTCTAGGGGACCTCCAATGCTGCAGAAGGGTTTTTGCTCTGACATGCGTTGTCAACTGTGGGACCTTATAAAGACCTTTCCAAATCATGTCCAGTCAATTGAATTTACCACAAGTGGACTCCAATGAAGATGTAAAAACATCTCAAGGATGATCAATGGATGATCAATGGAAACAGGAAGCACCTGAGCTCAACTTTGAATCTCATAGCAAAGGGTCTGAATACTTATGTAAATAAGCTATTTCTTTTTTTCTTATTTTTTTAAATAAAGTAGCAAAAATGTCATTATAAAACCTGTTTTCACTTTTGTCATTATAGGGTATTGTGTGTAAATTGCTGAGCTTTTAAAAATAGTTAATCAACTTTAGAATAAGGCTGTAATGTAACAAAATGTTGTTAAAGTCAAGTGGTCTGAATACTAGAGAATACTGATGGCCTGGGATGTGCTGAATGACAGCTATCTACTGGAGAAGTTACTGGGGAGCCTGAAAGAGATCTCAGACACTGACAGAGCAAACTAGTACAGAACGTCTGGGAGTCAACCTCTCCTCCTGGCCGTCTGTGAGTCAGAGACAGAACCTCTCCTCCTGGCCTTCTGTGAGTCAGTGACAGAACCTCTCCTCCTGGCCGTCTGTGAGTCAGAGACAGAACCTCTCCTCCTGGCTGTCTGTGAGTCAGTGACAGAACCTCTCCTCCTGGCTGTTTGTGAGTCAGAGATAGAACCTCTCCTCCTGGCTGTCTGTGAGTCAGAGACAGAACCTCTCCTCCTGGCTGTTTGTGAGTCAGAGATAGAACCTCTCCTCCTGGCTGTTTGTGAGTCAGTGACAGAACCTCTCCTCCTGGCTGTTTGTGAGTCAGAGACAGAACCTCTCCTCCTGGCTGTTTGTGAGTCAGAGATAGAACCTCTCCTCCTGGCTGTCTGTGAGTCAGAGATAGAACCTCTCCTCCTGGCTGTCTGTGAGTCAGAGACAGAACCTCTCCTCCTGGCTGTTTGTGAGTCAGAGATAGAACCTCTCATCCTGGCTGTCTGTGAGTCAGTGACAAAACCTGTCAGTGTGTAGTAAAATAATCACTGCAGTAGTCAGCATGCTGCCAGTGCTTCCCCTGGTACTTTACATTCTTGATCTACCAGTGTGTGTGCCTGTCTGTGTAGCATATTGGTTTGTGAAATTACAATAAATGTTACTCTCAGTTATCCGTAAGCGTTCACTTGAACCGAGCTCCTATAAACTAGAGCGTGGAGCGAGTTTCACAAAGGCTGGAGCTTTGGCCTTCTCGCCCACTCCACTTTTGCTCCATTAGAGCTAACTTCACGAGCTCAGGGCGTGCCCGGCCCAGCATGCATTTGTAGTCCACTTGTGTGCTGCTAAAAGCCCCCTTTGCTTTAGCTACAGTCATCTTGTATGCTAACTATTTTCATAAAAGGAATCTCATAACACACACACAGGTGAAAAATCAAGGTGACTTACAAAGATGATGTCACGTTCTGACCTTAGTTCCTTTGTTTTGTCTTTGTTTTAGTATGGTCAGGGCGTGAGTTGGGGTGGGCAGTCTATGTTTGTTTTTCTATGTTGGATTTTGAGTTCGGCCTGGTATGGTTCTCAATCAGAGGCAGGTGTTGTTAGTTGTCTTTGATTGAGAATCATACTTAGGTAGCCTTTTTCCACCTGTGTTTCGTGGGTGTTCATTTCCTGTTTAGTGTTTTTTCCATTCACCTTACGGGACTGTTCGTTTGTCAGTTGTTGTTTTGTTCAGTGTTCAGTTATTTTATAAAAAATATCAACACTTACCACGCTGCGCTTTGGTCCTCACCTTCTTCCACCCGACGACAGTCGTTACAGATGAGGAGATCCGAGACCAAGAGAAGAAGTGCGGGGATGTACAGTATTGTCAACAACTAAAGAATCAGTGTGGAATCTGAAAAGACAGGCATCTCAACAGCATGACGGTGTACTAGACTTCCAAATAGGTAGAGACCATTGAACAGAACAAGGCTGTGTCAATAACACAGAAATAACCTTATTGTCCCAAGCTTTCAATTAGTCTACACCTGTTTAAGACCAAGATGAAAGCATGTCATGTATTCAGTAATGTTACACTCATACCAGGGGGCTTCAAATTGAAATGAGCCCAACCTGTAGATCTTTGTCAGCAAGTATTAAATCAAAATGGTCTGATCTCAGATGTATGTGGCATAGTGGAGACTTCAGACATTTATGGGACAGCTAAACATAGAATCCAGAGAGGCAGGAAGAGTTGGCTTCAAGGCCAAGCAGACAGTTGTAGTTAAAATAACACATGGTGTTTGAAGGAGGTTACATAAACGTGTAGTAAGCATTGTCGAATTACAGACCCGGGTGAGGCCCATTGATCATCCGTTATCATATTAAAAACTGCAAACATTTGCCATTCCCCTATGGCAAAATTGGAGGAAATTAGCTGTAAAAAATAAATAAATTCTCCTTCCCTGAGGCAAAATGAGTAGAATTGCAGCCAACTGTAGCTTAGAAAATAAGGATCCCAAAAAGGTTTTTTCGGCTGTTCCCATAGGTCATAGGAGAACCCTTTTGTGTTCCAGATGCAATTATCTTGGGTTCCATGTAGAACACTCTGGGGAAAGGGTTCTACATGGAATCCAATATGGTTTCTACCTGGAACCAAAACGGGTTCCTCAAAGGATTCTTCTATGGGGACAGCCGAATGAATTATTTTAGGTTCTAGATAGCACCTTTTTTTTCTAAGAGCGTAGAGCGTGCTACTTGCAACGTCAGGATAGTGGGTTTGATTCCCCGCACCACCGTATGTAAAATGTATGCATGACTGTAAGACTGTAAAAGTGTCTGCTTCATGGCATATATTATTAATGAATGAATTATTATTATGTATTACTTGGATTTGCAGCAATGTGTTTGCCTCAACTCCAAATGAATGGAACAAATTAGCAACAGATTAAATCCAGGAAATGATGTGGTGTTTTAAACAAAACATGGACTGAGGCATATAGCTGGGATCTGAACAGCAGATGGCCTGGGATGTAAACTTAACCTACTCTTGAGGTATAAAACATCTAATCTCATGCACATTTAAAAATGATGTTTGAGTACATTCTGTATTTTCTCTTGGTATGGATAGTTTTCACCACAAGAGTGCCTCATAGAGACCAGAGTCACTAGTGGTCTCTGATACATTCAGAGCTTTTGATTTACCCAATGGACCAGTGATCGGCGGCCACATCCACGAGTTACGTTTTATTATGTCCTCACAGTTTCTTATATATATATATATATATATATATATTTTTTTATAGGTGCTAACCTTTAAAGGAGGAAACTGACGCTTTCGCTATTTTAAATCATCTGATCTCAGATCTCCACGATGCCACATGCATAGTGGAGACTTCAGACATTTATGGGACAGCTAAACATAGAATCCAGAGAGGCAGGAAGAGTTGGCTTCAAGGCCAAGCAGACAGTTGTAGTTAAAATAACACATGGTGTTTGAAGGTTGTTGTTTTATAGTTCACCTCGGTGTACATTGTTTGTGTGAGAACCATTGTGAGAACCATTGTTCACAAACACACAAACTCCACAAATAATTATCTTGGGGATCTAAGACGATCAGAGAAGATCCTAATTCGGGGACATAAGAACGACGGTCTAATGTGGATGATGTCATTTCCACGTCAATTTGGAAGTGTAGGTGGTAAGACTGACAAGTATAATGCATTATTATCTGCTATAAGCATGTATGAGCCTTTATAATGTCTTCTTATAAAGCACTAATCAAGATCATTAGGAGATGACAGTAAGACCTTATGAGGCGTTATAACCACATTATGATGCATTATACGTCATAGTTTCAGATACAGCTATCGGAGTGTTCAACTTGTAACTATGAGGTAAGAAAATGTTTCAAAAGTTGAAAGCTTTTTTTTATAGATAACTTGAAATGCTATGTTGACAGTTATTATGATAGTTTTGACAGTTAATTACAGTCAGTCCCTCAGAAATTGGCTCTGTTCGTGGGGTGGATTTCAGGACTAAATAGATCCTTTCATCACATCTTCAATCAAACTGGTATCCTCAGTGTCCAACAGAAACAACAGCTGCCATAGCGGTCAAGGCTATAGAACTATTACTGAATGCACCAAGCACTCGGGGACAACTTCCTAGTCAACTCAGTTAAGAAATAACCAGTGGTAAAAAGTACTTAAGTAAAAATACTTTAAAGTACTACTTAAGTAGTTTTTTGGGGGTATCTGTACTTTACTTTATTTTACAATCAATATTTTTGACATCTTTTACTTTACTAAATTTCTAAAGAAAATGTACTTTTTACTCCGTACGTTTTCCCTGACACCCAAAAGTTGTTACATCTTGAATGCGTAGCAGGACAGAACATGGTCCAATTCAGGAGATCATCCCTCATCATCCCTACTGCCTCTGATCTGGCGGACTCACTAAACACAAATGCTTCGTTTGTTAAATTATGTCTGAGTGTTGGAGTCTGCGATTCGTTTTAAAAAAGAAAAAGAAGAAGAAAAATAAGGTTTATAAGTAATTAGAAATGATTCATACATTTACTTTTGATACTTAATTATATTTCGAAACAAATAATTTTAGACTTTTATTCAAGTAGTATTTTACTGGGTGACTTTCACTTTTACTTGAGTCATTTTCTATTAAGGTATCTTTACTTTTACTCAAGCATGACAATTGGGTACTTTTTACAACAATGTGTAATGGTAGGATATTATTAATGTGTAATGGTAGGATGATAATAATGTGTAATGGTAGGATGATACTAATGTGTAATGGTAGGGTGATACTAATGTGTAGGATGGTAGGATGATAATAATGTGTAATGGAAGGATGATATTAATGTGTAATGGTAGGATGATATTAATGTGCAATGGTAGGATGATATTAATGTGTAATGGTAGGATGATATTAATGTGCAATGGTAGGATGATATTAATGTGTAATGGTAGGATGGTACTAATGTGTAATGGTAGGATGGTATTAGCTGGTCTATTTGATAATATCTAAACAACGCTTTCTACCATAGCGACACATAGACCGCATCGTTGTTTTTTGGAATCTTAGATTGCGCCTTAAATTAAAGTACAATATTTGTATGATATAAAACAGATGTTTGCTGAGTAATGAGTCCACAGTCACAAAGAGAGTGTATGTAAGCCGACACGTTTTTAATCCAAGTTAAACATTTCACCGTGAAAATCATATTTTATGCAACACAGGAAAATGATGTAAGACTTTGGTCTTGTTTATTCAGCAACTTCTTTGCCCTGTAAGGAAGACAGAAAGAAAATAATGGATGAGTATTAATAATGAACATGTAAAATATATGAATATATGAACAGTTAGAGATAATGTAATGGATGAAGCATTAATGGCTCAGTGCTGAACTTTGATTTTCAATTTTGAAGTACCATCTTAGATTGAATTCATCTATTTTGACCCTACCTGAAATGTGGTTCTTAGAGATCTTAAATACATTTTAGTGAGTGTAAAAGTTTTGTATTGACCTCTGTGAGGACCGAATCATAAGTGGTGATGTTGTGGCCATATTTGAACATGAGTCAGGTACAGGTTTAGGTTTAGCAGCAGCTCCGTACCTTTCCAGTGTCGCGGGTCTTGGCTCTGAGCTTGTTGACTTGAGACTCAGCGATGTCAGCACGCTCCTCAGCCTCCTCCAGCTCATGCTGAACCTTCCTGAACTTAGACATGTGGCCGTTGGCTTGTTCCTCCTGGGTGCGGAAAAGAGAGGGGGAAGCATAAAATCAGCATTCAAAGTTTGAAGCTTCAGGTAGCAAATTAATATATTTTTTTCTTAATTAAGGTATTTCAATGCTTTTTGTTGTTGACAGATTTAGGATAACAATGTATATAGGGAGATAGATGATCCAGCAGAGAGAATGAGTGGTGAAATGGGGGAACAAACCACTGCCTCCAGGGGTGTTCAGTGTCTAAAACAAGTATTCACACCCCCTTGGATTTATTCACATTTTATAGTGTTACAAATTCAGATTAAAATGGATTTAAATTCGTTTTTTTTTGTCAACGATCTACAAAACATACACTGTAAAATCAAATTAGAGGAACTATTTAAAAAAAAAACCATTGGTATTAATAAAAAAAAAATATATATATATCAGGACTAGATAGGTATTCACATCTTTGGCTGTGTCTTTGTGTCTTTATGTCTAAATGTCTGGATTGTGCAATACTTTCATAATTCTTCAACATCTGTCCATTTGGATGTTGATCATTGCTATACAGACATTTTTAAGTCTCGCCATCATTTTTCAAGAAGATATAAGTCAAAAATCCTTCTCACTAGCTACCCACAGCTCATTCTATGCCACAGATAGCCCAGCGGTTAAGAGCGTAGGGCCAGTAATCGAAAGGTTGCTGGTTTGAAACCCCGCAGACAACTAGGTGAAAGTCTGTCGGTGTTCCCTTGAGCAAGGCACGTAACCCTAATTTCTCTGGATGAGTGTGTCTGTTTAAAGAATGTGTTTGGAGCGAGTATT
Source organism: Oncorhynchus mykiss (assembly GCF_013265735.2). Taxonomy (NCBI): domain Eukaryota; kingdom Metazoa; phylum Chordata; class Actinopteri; order Salmoniformes; family Salmonidae; genus Oncorhynchus; species Oncorhynchus mykiss. Next base: position 37,580,076 of record NC_048592.1, read on the forward strand.
TGTCTGTAAGCTATTTTATCTTCATTTATACGCTGTTAAAAAATGTTTTTTAGTTGAGTGTATCAACTGACGGCCTGTACAGGTCCGGAATGATAGACTAGTTTTTGTTTTGCTTTTGTAGCCCATTTTAGCGATCAATATGGCTGAAAGCAGACTAAATTCAAAGGTGGAGATTACCCCCCACTCCTGGTCCACCTACACCAAAAGAAGTGGATGGCGAGTGGGATGGAAATCCTCCCAATTTGGCCATGAACAACTTTAGCCACACCTGATATCACCGTTTCTCATTTCCCTTAGTTTCCTTACTAGGCCACTACGGAACATTCCCTGTTATCTTGGTAAGAAACTCAAGTGTAGATGTGTCCTTGTGTTTTAGGTTATTGTCGAGCTGAAAGGTTCATTTGTCTCCCAGTGTCTGGTGAAAAGCAGACTGAATGTGTTTTTTCTCTAGGATTTGGCCTGTGCTTTACACCATTCTGTTTTTTTCTTCACCCTGAAATACTCCCCAATCCTTGCAGATATAAAGCATTCATGTAACATGTTAATTCCTTTGCCATTTTTTTTTACCTATCTACCAATCAGTGCTCTTCTTTGCGAGGCATTGGTTAAAGCCTAAACTAAACTGTATGGATATTAAGGGTTGTAATGTCTACAAGGGAAAAAATATGTTTATCAATGTACGCTGACGAAGTATGTGACTCACCGCTTCCTCAGCCTGCCTCTTGTAGGCCTTGACTTTCATCTGCAGCTTATCTACCAGGTCCTGAAGTCTGACAACATTCTTCTTATCCTCCTCAGTCTGTGGGACAAGATCAAAGAATCAATGCCACATAGTTTTATACACAAACCTGTCTGTGTTAGTGTCAAGTTTGGGAAGAAGGCACTTTCTGTTACCTGGTAGGTGAGCTCCTTGACTTTGCGCTCATACTTGCGGACTCCCTTGACCGCATCTACACCTCTTCTCTGCTCAGCCTCCACATCAGTCTCGAGCTCACGAACCTTTATGGACAAAAGGCATTTGTTTGAGGTGGTGAAATCAGACGCAACAAATCTTAGTACAACAGAGGTATATTCTACTACCCAGTCAAGGAGGCACAATTGTTGTCTGTACCTATGTACTTTCACAATTTTAATTAAAGGGATCTGTAATGATACAATTTCATTATCTACAGTGCCTTGCGAAAGTATTCGGCCCCCTTGAACTTTGCAACCTTTTGCCACATTTCAGGCTTCAAACTTAAAGATATAAAACTGTATTTTTTTGTGAAGAATCAACAACAAGTGGGACACAATCATGAAGTGGAACGACATTTATTGGATATTTCAAACTTTTTTAACAAATCAAAAACGGAAAAATTGGGCGTGCAAAATTATTCAGCCCCCTTAAGTTAATACTTTGTAGCGCCACCTTTTGCTGCGATTACAGCTGTAAGTCGCTTGGGGTATGTCTCTATCAGTTTTGCACATCGAGAGACTGACATTTTTTCCCATTCCTCCTTGCAAAACAGCTCGAGCTCAGTGAGGTTGGATGGAGAGCATTTGTGAACAGCAGTTTTCAGTTCTTTCCACAGATTCTCGATTGGATTCAGGTCTGGACTTTGACTTGGCCATTCTAACACCTGGATATGTTTATTTTTGAACCATTCCATTGTAGATTTTGCTTTATGTTTTGGATCATTGTCTTGTTGGAAGACAAATCTCCGTCCCAGTCTCAGGTCTTTTGCAGACTCCATCAGGTTTTCTTCCAGAATGGTCCTGTATTTGGCTCCATCCATCTTCCCATCAATTTTAACCATCTTTCCTGTCCCTGCTGAAGAAAAGCAGGCCCAAACCATGATGCTGCCACCACCATGTTTGACAGTGGGGATGGTGTGTTCAGGGTGATGAGCTGTGTTGCTTTTACGCCAAACATAACGTTTTGCATTGTTGCCAAAAAGTTCCATTTTGGTTTCATCTGACCAGAGCACCTTCTTCCACATGTTTGGTGTGTCTCCCAGGTGGCTTGTGGCAAACTTTAAACGACATCTTTAAGAAATGGCTTTCTTCTTGCCACTCTTCCATAAAGGCCAGATTTGTGCAATATAAGACTGATTTCTGTCCTATGGACAGAGTCTCCCACCTCAGCTGTAGATCTCTGCAGTTCATCCAGAGTGATCATGGGCATCTTGGCTGCATCTCTGATCAGTCTTCTCCTTGTATGAGCTGAAAGTTTAGAGGGACGGCCAGGTCTTGGTAGATTTGCAGTGGTCTGATACTCCTTCCATTTCAATATCGCTTGCACAGTGCTCCTTGGGATGTTTAAAGCTTGGGAAATATTTTTGTATCCAAATCCGGCTTTAAACTTCTTCACAACAGTATCTTGGACCTGCCTGGTGTGTTCCTTGTTCTTCATGATGCTCTCTGCGCTTTTAACGGACCTCTGAGACTATCACAGTGCAGGTGCATTTATACGGAGACTTGATTACACACAGGTGGATTGTATTTATCATCATTAGTCATTTAGGTCAACATTGGATCATTCAGAGATCCTCACTGAACTTCTGGAGAGAGTTTGCTGCACTGAAAGTAAAGGGGCTGAATAATTTTGCACGCCCAATTTTTCAGTTTTTGATTTGTTAAAAAAGTTTGAAATATCCAATAAATGTCGTTCGACTTCATGATTGTGTCCCACTTGTTGATTCTTCACAAAGATATACAGTTTTATATCTTTATGTTTGAAGCCTGAAATGTGGCAAAAGGTCGCAAAGTTCAAGGGGGCCGAATACTTTCGCAAGGTATTGAGAGAAAGTCATTACACAATGCTCCTGTGTATTTGTATGATGAAATACATTTCCAGCAATCAGTATTTCAATCCACCCTAATCCACCCAGCTGTTAACTCACCCTGGACTCCAGTTTCTGGAGCTGCTTCTTGCCTCCCTTCATGGCCAGATTCTCAGCCTCATCCAGACGGTGCTGCAGGTCCTTGACTGTGACCTCCAGGTTCTTCTTCATCCTCTCCAGGTGAGAACTGGTGTCCTGCTCCTTCTTCAGCTCCTCAGCCATCATGGCCGCCTGGAATCGTAGTTTATTTAATTTATGCACCATTTGGCACCAATCATAACGTTCCTCTGAGATCTTTGTTCTGTTAAACCATCCCAGATAGCATTGGTCTTTGGATACAAATCAAGTGAATGCAATTGAACATAAGGACTCACGTCAGTGATGGCCTTCTTGGCCTTCTCCTCTGCATTCCTGGCCTCCTGGACAATGTCTTCCACCTCTCCCTGCACCTGCACCAGGTCAGACTCCAGCTTCTTCTTGGAGTTCAGAAGGCTGATGTTCTGGAGGAGAAGTAAGAAACAACATGTGACTCTCAAGACAACTTTCAGGTAACAAGGCAGAAACGGTATGCTTGGTTGAGTTTCATTAGAAACGGATTTTGACCCATACCTGGGAGTGCAGCAGTCCAACACGCTCGCTGGCGTCTACCAGCTCAGTCTCAGCCACTTTGCGGCCTCTCTCTGTCTGCTCCAGAGCAACTCTCAGCTCCTCGATTTCAGCCACCATCAGACCGTTCCTGCGCTCCACCATGGCTGCCTGCTCCTTCATGTCATCTGCGGCGCGGACGGCATCATCAAGGTGCAACAGGGCATCCTGGGGTTCACAATGACATGGGTTCATTAGGACTTGTGGAAGTAGAAGTGATAGGGTCAGTGAAATAAATGTTAATTGATAAGAATTTCCCCAATATCTCTACCTTTCTACACTATATTAGTCAACTCAATTCAATTTCTCTGTTCTATTCATTCCTACAGATTCACAAACAAATCTCTCCCTAACCTTCAGGTTTTTTTTGCCTGATATCCCAGTCCCTTTACCTTGAGCTGTCCCTGGACGTTCCTCAGCTGTTTCTGGGCCTCAGCGGCCTGCCTGTTGGAGTGGCTCAGCTGAACCTCCATCTCGTTCAAGTCTCCCTCCATTTTCTTCTTCACCCTCAGGGCATCATTCCTGCTCCTGACCTCAGAATCCAGGGTGCTCTGCATGGAGTCAACCATCCTCTGGCTGTTCCTCTTGATCTGCTCCATCTCCTCGTCCTTCTCAGCCAGCTTCCTGTCCACCTCACCCTTGATCTGGTTCAGCTCCAGCTGCACACGCAGAATCTTGGATTCCTCGTGCTCCAGTGTTCCCTGGACAAAGAGAAGCAGTCAGGCCAATTGTGTTCAATACATTTGGATGTGTATAACCCAAGGAATTAAATATATATGACTACAATAAACACCAATACAGGGAGTGTGGGACTGTAGCTGGCGTTGGCTAGTGTACCACTTTAGTTGTATTGTTTGTATATCGTTTTTTACATTTGTGTGACTGTCCTTGTCTATCAGTGTTTTGTTATTTGTTGTCTTGTGTTTTTTGTGGACCCCAGGAAGAGTAGCTGATGCTTCTGCAAAAGCTCATGGGGATCCAAATGATCAAATGATCAAATGAACACTGCTTTTCCCATCAAACAACTGTAGTTTGTACCTCAGCCTCCTCCAGAGCAGTCTGGATCTCAGACTTCTCTGTCTCCACGGTCTTCTTGGCCTTCTCCAGCTCATGGATGCTCTTGCCAGTCTCTCCGATCTGCTCAGTTAGGTCACCGATCTCCTCTGCACACACCAAACACAGGAGCAGTTTAGACTTGGGAGATTTTAAGTGGGTATTGTCAATGCAATGAAGTTGACATAGAATGAAAATAATTACTGGGGCCGAGCTTCCTGCCATCCAGGACCTCTATACCAGCCGGTGTCAGGGAATGCCCTAAATATTGTCAAAGACTCCAGCCACCCAAATCATTGACTGTTCTCTCTGCTACTGCATGGCAAGCAGTACCAATGCATCAAGTCTGGAACAGACAGGACCCTAAACAGCTTCTACCCCAAGCCATAAGTCTGGGTAGCTATTGGTTACTATGTAATGATCTACACATCTACACATCGACTCGGTACTGGTGTCTTGTGTACATGGCCAAGTTATCGTTACTCATTGTGTATTTATTCCTCGGGTTATTTTTTCACTATTATTTCCTTTTTTTCTCGCTGCATTGTTGGGAAGGGCCGTAAGCACCTGTTTTTTACGAAGCGTGTAACAAATACAATTTGATTCATGAATTAATCAGCACTTCATAGGTTCTTGTAAATCTAAATGCCCCCACTCCTTTGGGTTGTTCAAAGGAATATCGATTATAAGTTGAAAAAAATTGAAATGTTGATGTTTACACTAGTCAAACATGAGTACAATAGAACTGCTGTCAAATGCTCACGTTGCAGGTTCTTGTTCTCTCTCTTCAGAGTCTCCAGATGATCCAGAGCCTCCTCGTAGGAGTTCTTCATCTTGAAGAGTTCAGTGCTCATTGAGCGAACCTCCTTCTGAGCTCCTTCCAGCTCAGCCTGGCTCTCCTCATACTTCTGCTTCCACTCTGCCAGAACCTAAGGAAATCAATGGTATATTCATTAGGTCTTGATAAAGAGTTTTGAATCAGAAATATGCTAGAATTATGCTACATTTGATCATACAGCAGACAGAAAATATCACTCTAGGTTGAGGATAATTAATTTTCACCTTGTCAAAGTTCCTCTGCTTCTTGTCTAGGTTGGCGGCCATGGCGTTTGCTCTCTCAACGTCAATCATGAGGTCCTCCACCTCTCCCTGCAGCCTCTGCTTGGTCTTCTCCAGGGAGGCACACTTGGAGTTGGTCGCCTCAATGGTCTCCTCAGCCTCCTGCAGACGCTGGGCCAGCTTCTTCCTGTTGGATGACAGAGGGTTTACAAACGTTACAATACATCTCAACGTGACCTTCTTTTAGAGTTCCCTACCACTCACTATCCACACCCTACATTTGAGTTTTGCTGTTCCGTGCGACTCACTTCGACTCCTCCAGCTCTTCTGTGCGCTGGATGGCATCAGTTTCATACTTAGTCCTCCACTGAGCCACCTCACTGTTGGCCTTGGACATGCCGCGTTGCAGCTCTGCCTTGGCCTCCTGCTCTTCCTCAAACTGCTCCCTCAGGAGGTCACAGTCATGGCGGGCAGACTGGACACCATGGGCCAGTGCGTTTTTAGCCTTTGTGAGACAAAGAGTGAAATGTATAGACTAAGAGAGATAGTAAAACATATGACAGTAGTAGTAGTAGTCTCTAAAGGTGGCCTAATCACTGTCTATATCAGGAGTGGGCAATCATTTTGTCTCGAGGGACACATTGGGATTTCAAAATTCCCTTACCTTGACCTCCTCCTCAATCTGCCTCTTCAGCTCCTCCACCTGCTGGGTGAAGGCCTGTTTGCCTCTGGTCAGCTGAGACACCAGAGATTCCCTCTCCTCCAGCTGGCGGCCAAACTCACCTGCAGGGACAGAGGGACATCTTGTTAATTGGGTCTCTGTTCTCTAAGATTGAACATGTATTTCATGGTAATGTAGGGCAATGTTAGGTGTTAAATATTCGGGGTTGGGTAGGTTACTTTCTAAATGTAGCCCATTACAGTTACTAGTTACCTGTCAAAGTGTAATCAGTAACGTAACTTTTGGATTACCCAAACTCAGTAATGTAATCTGATTACTTTACATTACTTTTGGATTACTTTCCCCTTAAGAGGCATGAGAAGCAGACGAAAAGCATCCATCAAACCCATTTGGTGTGTCATCATAGTGGTCTCTGAATTGTGGTCAGACTCGCTCAGGTGGAACTAACAAACTTGCTAGAAAACTAAATGAAGTCAATGTGCGACCATTACAGTTTAAGTCAGAACAGTAGATACTCTGTGGACTGGAATACGTGGATACAGCCCCCAATACATGTTATTATGTTTTACTGAAGAATGAATTGGTTTGTTGTCCATTGTTGATGAGGGTACCATTTTCTGTCAGGAGTCTGGCCCTCTGTCCACTGATGTCGTTGATCTGGCGAACATTCTCATCATTCTTAGTCTTGATCTCGCTCAGCTGGTCCTCAAGAGTACGGCACATCTTCTCCAGATTGCCCTGTTAGTGAAACATGTTCCATGATTACTTTATATATGAGACTCCTGTCAACTTCAGTTCACTTGAATGGTAATGTAGTTGACCCTCCTCAACACTGCTTGATCAAAACATCACTACTTACCTTAGCCTTGGCGATGGCCTCCATGTTGCTGGAGAGGTCATCAATCTCCATCTTGTACTCACTCTTCTCCTTCTCCAGCTTCTGCTTGACGCGCTGCAGGTTGTCGATCTGCTCCCCGAGCTCAGCCACACTGTCGGCCTGTTTCTTGCGCAGAGCGGCGGCTACGGACTCATGCTGCAGGGTGGACTCTTCAAGATCACGACGCAGCTTCTGGAACTCTGCCTCACGCTTCTTGTTCATCTCAATCTGAGCAGCAGTGGCGCCTCCAGCCTCCTCCAGCCTCTCGCTGATCTCCTCAAGTTCCCTGGAGAGATCGGCTCTCTGCTTCTCAACCTTAGCCCTGGCAGCACGCTCAGCCTCAATTTCCTCCTCCAGCTCCTCAATACGGGCCTAGAACAGGGGGCAGGAGCACAGTTGATGGATACTACAATACATAAAACAATAATAGTATATATATATTTTTTAAATGTGTTCATACAAAACCAGTTACACTAATATATTCAGTAGATAGCGTCCCATGCGGGAACCAAAACCACTATGATAAGAAACCACACCTTCCAAAAAATGTGTGCTACTAGAATATTTTTTTAGGAGATGTTTCAGGTGTGTTCTTTCCTGTACTGGAGCTTAGGTCCTGTACTGTACCTGGAGTTCCTTGATCTTCTTCTGTAGCTGAGCTCCCAGAGACTGTTCATCCTCTATTTTACTGAGGAGCTGGGATGTCTCAAACTCCTTCCTAAGAAACACAAACATTTTGATTGTAAGGTTGGTTTGGGTTTGATAGAGTGAAGTTAGAGTATCATAAGTATCGCATGTAAATGCTAATTTATAATTACAAGAATTAGACAAGAATTAGACAAGAACAACCATTATTGTCAATACAGCAGGTATTGTTTGTTTACTTCTTGATTTTCTCATCAGACTGCTGCTTGTCATTCTCCAGGTCCATTATGGACTCCTGGGCCAGTTTCAGATCTCCCTCCAGCTTTCTCTTGGCTCTCTCAAGGTCCATACGGACCTTCTTCTCTTGCTCCAGAGAACCCTCAAGCTACAAGATAAGAACACACATGTATTGTTCAAATCTAAACAACAGAAGATAATAACATCTTACATACTATCGTGGCCAAAATGTCAAACTCCACTCACGTCGTCCACTTGCTGTTCCAGCTTGGTCTTGGCCTTGGTCAGAGTGTTGACTTTGTCCTCCTCTGCCTGCAGGTCGTCCAGTGTCTGCTGGTGGGCCTCTTGGAGGGCTTTCTTCTCCTTGGTCAGCTTGGCAACACTCTCATCCATAGACGCCATCTCCTCTGTCAGGTTTTTAACCTGAAAACGGCCACCACATAATTAGCCTTTTGTTACTTCACATAAATGGGAGATTTAGTTTCATATGTATTGCATTCATTTAATTCAGATTAGAAATGTGTCAACAGGTACTGTTCTATAGATTCAACACTAGGTGGCAGTGTACGCCATGCCAGTGTACTGAATGGAAGTTCAGAATGAGGGGCAGCTGAACATACAATAAATGTGGGGAGTACCACTATTCTACTATTTCGTTACAATACATCTGGATTTCCATTTCTGTTGAGCAATTTTTTGAGTTGATTATGGTATGAGTTATTGTCTGGTTAAACTGTCTTTGGTAAGACACAAGACCTTGTTTTCAGTGGCGTGCTTCTCCTTCTCCACTTTGGCCAGGGTGAGCTCCAGGTCATCAATGTCCTTCTTCAGCTCAGAGCACTCATCCTCCAGCTTCCTCTTCTTGGCAGTCAACTCAGCATTCATCTCCTCCTCATCCTCCAGCCTCTCTGTCGTCTCTTTGAGTTTGGCCTCCAGCTGGATCTTGCTCTTGATGAGTCCCTCACACCTTTCCTCAGCATCGTTCAGATTCTCTGATTCCTGATTTCAGAACAGGAGAAAAATCAGCCTCCTCACTTTGTTTATCAAAATATGGAATTTATTAAGTCATAGAGTTCAGAGCAAATCAATATTCATAAAATATATGTTTAACATGTGCAATAAGAAAAATGGTGTATTCATGTGCATGAAAATATGACCTTATGAAGATCATTTCTCACTCACAGATGCAACTTGGAGTGCCAGGTCGTTCTTCTCTTGCAGAATGGACACCATCTTCTCCTCCAACTCCTTCTTCTTGGCCAGAGCCTTGGCCAGGTCTGTTTTCATCTTGTCAAAGTTCTCCTTCATGTTGGCCAGCTCCTTCTCCGTCTCAGCGCTCTTCAGCAGGGGCTTGATCTTGAAGTACACCTTCATCCATGGCCAGGTTTTCACGTTCATGAATGAACGGATGTTGTACTGGACGGTGAAGATAGCTTCTCTGGTCGACAGAGAGGATAGAGTGACATGGTGAGTGACGTGCTTAAAGCTACATTCTGGGATTTGAAGAACAACAACCTCCCCCCAAACACTTTGAGTATACAGCTGAGGAACGGAGCTAAGGAAATGGAACAACTCTTACATTCATAGACAGAGTTCTAGATGCAAGGACTGACAGGTCATACTTAAATCAGGAGGCATTTTATATTATTTAATAATGAATGGGTAAATATCACCAATATAAAAGACAACTGAACAGCTTTGCCAAATCCCAAACTGCAGCACTAATAGAACATTATAAGACCTACTTTCTCATTCTGATCAACTCACAGCATAAACAGTATGTGATCATTATGCATTACATTCAGGTGGTTCACAGAAAGCTTTGCCAAGATGTCTACTCTTCCTCACCTCCTCTCCATCATCTTGGTGAACTCTTTTCTCATGAGGAATCCACGGCTGAGAGCCTGGACCATGCCGACCAGAACGGCCAGCTTCTCGTCTCTCATCTCCTCCAAGACACCCAGCAGACCGGCTTTGAAGAACACCTGAGACACAGGTCAACATGGCCATTGGAACCAGAGTCAGATGGTGACAGATAGAAAGGGTTGGATCAGAACAGGGGAACAACATCACTAGATTCATTTGACCAATATAAAGATTGCAGTGCTAACAAACAAACCATGGGACAGCTTGTCTAGAAGTTGGAAGTTATTGCAGAGTTGTAGGTGAATAATGTACACAGATAACTGAAGCCATACCACTCTAACACAATGCACATGATAATGAGTTAATGAGTTTCTATACTTGTACGAATTTGAAGAAAACTTTTTCCACCTTTTTCACAAGTTTAAATGTCAATCAGCAGTTGAAGAAATAACTAAATGTACTCCCTGCCCTTATTTCCGTAAAAAAAAGAGGGATGGGGCTGGAGAAATGTAACAACTCTCAAATTCATAGACAGGATGCAAGGACTGACCATCCATGCTATTAAATGATAGGTTTAACCATTTTTTGAGGCTATATAGTGTTAGTTTACATTTACTTAGTTTACAAACCATTAGAGTAAAACAAGCTTATCCTTCGGGTTCCACAGTTGAACTAAGCTCATGAGGCATTTATACGTTATATTCTTCAAGAATCAATGGCTACATATCATTAATGTATCATTTAAAAAAAATGGATGCAACTGCTGATTGACCCTTTAAATTAAGAATAAATAATGGATAAATCAACTGGAGAGATGTTGAATGGTTCATGTTTAAATGATCATTGAAGTTGTGTTTGGATGTCAGCATTTGTGGGGACGGGGGGGTGGTATTTGACTGACCTTGGTGTGTCCAAACTTGTAATCATCGTGATTTATATCAATGGACCCAAGCAGCTTCTCAGAAGCCTTCTTGTTGTCCATGAACTGGCCCTCGGGGATGACACTGGCATTCAGTACTTTGTACCTGAATGAGGAGACATTTTTAACACATGTAAAGTTGTAATAGGTTGGTTATATTACATAAAAGCTAAGCCTATTCTGATGCTGGGAAATCACTTGGAGCAGGTGTGTGTGTGTGTGTGTGTGTGTGTGTGTGTGTGTGTGTGTGTGTGTGTGTGTGTTGTGTGAGTGTACCTCTGCTTGAAGTCAGCATAGATGATTCTGCTGGGGAAGCCCTTTCTGCAGATCCTGATACCCTCCAGAACACCATTACACCTGAGCTGGTGGATAACCAGGAAGTTCTCCATCAGACCTGGAAAAACAAACCATGTCTCTTTAATACTTATTAACAGATTAAAGGATTGTTAAGGTTACTGACACTGTATTGATAAAATGTAATATTCAAGTCAATATTTCTTGTACCTGGAGTCTTTGACTCGTTGGGGATCAGGCAGCGCACAAAGTGAGGATGAGTGCTCCTCAAGTTGGTCATCAGCTTTTGTAAGTTCTCCTGGAAGAGGGTTACAAACCATTTTCTCAGAAATCAGTTATGTTAATCAATTCTCCTTTTGGAGGACTGAAAATACACATTTCAAAAGCTCACCCTGAACTGGGACGACACAGTCTGCATGGAACCACCCTTCTTCTTGCCTCCTTTCTTGGTCGTATCTGTTCAAATGTGAATAAGTAAAAGATCATTAGAAATGAGAGAATCAAATGCTGCCAACTGGATTGTGCAAAATAACACCTATTGAATGAGTAAATTAACCCAGTAAATAACCCTGATAAATTGTGATTCATTCAAAGAATTTAAAGCATTGGTCACCAACATGTCGATCGGGATTTTAAACCGTTTCATGTCTGAAGGTAGAGAGCAAATCAACTGCACGTATAGGCCTACTGCTGGCCAATCAGATAGCTCAGAGCACCGTGCCTGTACAGTTTCCTCGAGCCATAGACTCCATAGACTGTCAAAACAAGAATCGGACCCACAACAAAGTTACTACATTGAGTTGTAAAAACGATATAAACTATGACTAGAGAGACTCGACAAATACAGCAGAGCGTTGTTGTTTTAATGAGTTAGTTCATGTTTGAGTTGTTATTCAACACTTTGTTCAACACTTTTATGAGACATAAAATGCGTGTTCTCCCTACTTCCACTCATGCTACAACCAGCACTGCAGCTGCAATGAATGAGGACAACCAGCACTGCAGCTGTAATGAATGACTACAACCAGCACTGTAGCTGTGATGAATGACTACAACCAGCACTGCAGCTGCAATGAATGACTACAACCAGCACTGTAGCTGTAATGAATGACTACAAACCAGCACTGCAGCTGTAATGAATGACTACAACCAGCACTGCTTCTGTAATGAATGACTACAACCAGCACTGTAATGAATGACTACAACCAGCACTGCAGCAGTAATGAATGACTACAACCAGCACTGCTTCTGTAATGAATGACTACAACCAGCACTGTCATGAATGACTACAACCAGCACTGCAGCTGCAATGAATGACTACAACCAGCACTGTAGCTGTAATGAATGACTACAAACCAGCACTGCAGCTGTAATGAATGACTACAACCAGCACTGCTTCTGTAATGAATGACTACAACCATCACTGCAGCTGTAATGAATGACTACAACCAGCACTGCAGCTGTAATGAATGACTACAACCAGCACTGCTTCTGTAATGAATGACTACAACCAGCACTGTAATGAATGACTACAACCAGCACTGTAGCTGTAATGAATGAGGACAACCATCACTGCAGCTGTAATGAATGAGGACAACCATCACTGCAGCTGTAATGAATGACTACAACCAACACTGCAGCTGTAATGAATGACTACAACCAGCACTGTAGCTGTAATGAATGAGGACAACCATCACTGCAGCTGTAATGAATGAGGACAACCATCACTGCAGCTGTAATGAATGACTACAACCAACACTGCAGCTGTAATGAATGAGGACAACCAGCACTGTAGCTGTAATGAATGACTACAACCAGCACTGCAGCTGTAATGAATGACTACAACCAGCACTGCTTCTGTAATGAATGACTACAACCAGCACTGCAGCTGTAATGAATGAGGACAACCAGCACTGCAGCTGTAATGAATGAGGACAACCAGCACTGCAGCTGTAATGAATGACTACAACCAGCACTGCAGCTGTAATGAATGACTACAACCAGCACTGCAGCTGTAATGAATGACTACAACCAGCACTGCTTCTGTAATGAATGACTACAACCAGCACTGCAGCTGTAATGAATGACTACAACCATCACTGCAGCTGTAATGAATGACTACAACCATCACTGCAGCTGTAATGAATGAGGACAACCATCACTGCAGCTGTAATGAATGACTACAACCAGCACTGCAGCCGTAATGAATGACTACAACCATCACTGCAGCTGTAATGAATGACTACAACCAGCACTGCAGCTGTAATGAATGACTACAACCAGCACTGCAGCTGTAATGAACGAGTAAATCAAAGTGTTCTGATATGCTTGTGTTGTTATTATTAGTGGCTTGTGTCTTATTTAATATCGAGGAATATTTCAGTTTCTCTGGTCACCGCAGTAACAACATGAATTAGTGCATGAGGCAGAAGGAATGCAGTGCGACTTGAGTTTCACCATCAGCTGGAAGACTGTTCTCTTTACGGAGGGAGGGAGAGCGGAGGGACAGTGAGTCGGGGGAGAGGTAGCCTCACCTCTGCCCTCTCCCTCCCTCCCCTCTGACTGACTATCAGATGGAAGACTGTGTCCCCTGTTCTCTTTACGGAGGGAGGGAGAGCGGAGGGACAGTGAGTCGGGGGAGAGTCAGCCTCACCTCTGCCCTCTCCCTCCCTCCCCTCTGACTGACTATCAGATGGAAGACTGTGTCCCCTTTTCTCTTTACGGAGGGAGGGAGAGCGGAGGGACAGTGAGTCGGGGGAGAGGTAGCCTCACCTCTGCTCCCTCCCTCCCCTCAGACTGACCATCAGCTGGAAGACTGTGTCCCCTGTTCTCTTTACGGAGGGAGGGAGAGCGGAGGGACAGTGAGTCGGGGGAGAAGTAGCCTCACCTCTGCCCTCTCCCTCCCCTCAGACTGACCATCAGATTCCGTCAGTCCAGTAAAAAAAGGAAACTATTACTCAGCTGTGGCTCAATCAGTAATACGACAAATGATCTATTACCAGTGTGATCATATACCTATTTTCTTTATATATATATATATATATATATATATATATATATACAATTTATACATAAAAAATTATACAAAATTGTCTGAAAAACATCACATTGGCAGGGCAATTCAAGTATAACCTGTATACAGTGATAATGTATTGGGCCTACAGCCTACTGAACAAACCTCATTGCTACAGGACTGTTTTTAATTGGTTCATGTTGCATAGGCTTGTGTTTTCTAAGTCGTTGTTAAAACAATTCTCAGCAGTAGATCTTGGCTTGCATTTTGACTCACAAAGTGATCTTGACTCTGAAAAGGTTGGTGGCCAGTGCTTTAAAGACAGTGTGGGTCTGAGTTGTAACTGTTGCTTATTAATTTAATCTTTTGACTTGATGCTGGTCTTACCCTCAGGTGGGGCAGCGGGATACAGGGCAGCCAACAGTTTGACTGAGGACTTCCCGTACATCTGAATAACTGAGTCGTTCAGGGGGTCCTTGTTCTTCTCCAGCCAGCCAGTGATGTTGTAGTCCACAGTGCCGGCGTAGTGCACCAGGGAGAAGTGGGCTTCTGCCTTGCCTTTGGCAGGCTTGGGTTTCTCATATGCCTTGGTTTTGCCAAGATGTTGGTCGTTCAGCTTGTTCTTGAAGGTAGTGTCTGAAGCTTTGGGGAACATGCACTCCTCTTCAAGGATGGAGAAGATGCCCAATGGCTTTACAAAAACAAATGTATATCAAATGAGTGATATTTCAAATCAAATCAAAGTTTATTTGTCACGTGCGCCGAATACAACAGGTGTAGTAGACCTTAATGTGAAATGCTTACTTACAGGCTCTACTAGTGCAAAAAAGGCATTAGGTGAACAATAGATAAGTAAAGAAATAAAACAACAGTAAAAAGACAGTGAAAAACAGTAGCGAGGCTATTTAAAGTAGCGAGGCTACATACTGGTTAGTCAGGCTGATTGAGGTAGTATGTACATGTAGATATGGTTAAAGTGACTATGCATATATGATGAACAGAGAGTAGCAGTAGCATAAAGAGGGGTTGGGGGGTGGTGGGTGGCGGGACACAATGCAGATAGCCCGGTTAGACAATGTGCGGGAGCACTGGTTGGTCGGGCCAATTGAGGTAGTATGTACATATGTACATGAATGTATAGTTAAAGTGACTGTGTGATGTAAAAACATTTGCATTTCGGATCACATTTATTTCTTTAGTAAACATCATTTTATAGGATTATATTCATTTAGGGGTCATAATAGGAAACATATTGAGTTCTCAACAGTCAGATATGTTGTACCATTGTGATAATATCTATCAATGTGCTCCCTATGAGCTTTGATGTTGCATCCTATTATAATCCTTACAGACAATTTACCTTCTCAATAAGCTCAATGCAGGCAGCCAAGTCCATGCCGAAGTCAATGAAGGCCCAGACGATTCCTTCCTTCTTGTACTCCTCTTGTTCCAAGACGAACATGGTGTGGTTGAAAAACTGTTGCAGTTTCTCATTGGTGAAGTTGATGCACAGCTGCTCCATGCTGTTGTACTGTTGATGGAATTTCAGAAGGGATCATTTCATGATACAAGGCTGTAATCCTTCTCAATCACAACTCAATGTCTTGTTCTGGTCTCATACTCACATCAAAGATCTCAAATCCAGCAATATCGAGCACACCGATATAGAACTGCCTTGGATTCTTGGTGTCCAACATCTCGTTGATACGGATGACCATCCACAAGAACATCCTCTCATAGATGGACTTGGCCAAAGCCATGACTGCATTATAAACCTTCAATGATAATGCCTCAAATTAATACATGATATATTGACCATGTCCAGTGATAAGGTTGGGAAAAACAACCTAAGTATTTATAAAAAGCAATGCAATTGTCCCCAAAATAATTAATGTTGTCAGAAAATGTTTGATGGTGTGTTTAACCGCCTTACCTGAGGCACAGTCTGTCCCTTGGTCACGTACTCGTTGCCGACCTTCACTCTGGGGTAGCACAGACATTTCAGCAACTCAGCTGAGTTCAGGCCCAGCAGGTAGCCGATCTTATCAGCCACTGGAGAGAAAACCAACAACAACAGATCACTTGATTCTGACAACTTTTATCAGTTCAGTTTTCATTTTCACCCACATCCATTATTCAAATCACTTCTGGAGGTTGGAATTTGATCTCCAAAATGTACATCCTGCCTGACTTTCATGTGGCACCGTCTGTCTTGTTCATTTCCCTGTAAAAGGACCAATGAGCACCAACATGGGAAGTTCATAGGCGCATGTCAAATTGGGTGTCAAATGAAAGCTAAGAGTCTATATTTTCTAGAAATTAAGGAAAAAATATATATATATTTGTTTTACCATTTGCCATCTTGAAAATGATGAATAAACAAATGCTTAGATTTCTGGTCAAACAGATGAACATGGGTTTTATAAAACAGCAGAAAAAGTCTTGAAAGGTATTAGGAATACAACTAATATCAACACTTATATTTTGTTTTGGAGAAATGTTTCTGCCTTCTGTAAGTTTAAAAAACATTGCCTTGTGCATTAAAATTCTGTTACCTCATGAGGCGGGAGAACAATGAAGCTTTACAGAATTAACAAGTAAAGGGAGACCTGCCAATTAGTTAGTGTTTTTACTCATATCAATTCAGTTCAGTAGTGTATAGTTCAGTTCAGTAGTGTATAGTACAGTACAGTAGTGTATAGTTCAGTACAGTAGTGTAGTGTTTAGTTCAGCCCAGTAGTGTATAGTACAGTACAGTAGTGTATAGTACAGTACAGTAGTGTAGTGTTTAGTTCAGCCCAGTAGTGTATAGTTCAGTACAGTAGTGTAGTGTATAGTATAGGTAGATTAGTTAGCTTGTATAGGTAGATTAGTTAGCTAGTATAGGTAGATTAGTTAGCTAGTAAAGGTAGATTAGTTAGTTAGTATTTCTACTCATATCAATTTTGTTTATGAATTATTCATCGGTAACAGAATTTCCGGAAAGAAATTGAATTGGCTACAATGGGAAATCATAGTAGTCATAAACCACAGTTGGGTTCACAAGTTTATACAGTACAGAATGTGTATATTTCAGTACAGTATAGTACAGTACAGTACAGTAGTGTATAGTTAGACTACTGCAATGCTCCACTTTCCGGCTACCCGGATAAAGCACTAAATAAACTTCAGTTAGTGCTAAATACGGCTGCTAGAATCCTGACTAGAACGAAAACATTTGATCATATTACTCCAGCGCTAGCATTCCCAAACTGGCTTCCTGTTAAGGCAAGGGCTGATTTCAAGGTTTTACTGCTAACCTACAAAGCATTACATGGGCTTGCTCCTACCTATCTTTCCGATTTGGTCCTGCCGTACATACCTACACATATGCTACACGTATGCTACGGTCACAAGACGCAGGCCTCCTAATTGTCCCTAGAATTTCTAAGCAAACAGCTGGAGGCAGGACTTTCTCCTATAGAGCTCCATTTTTATGGAATGGTCTGCCTATCCATGTGAGAGACGCAGACTCAGTCTCAACCTTTAAGTCTTTATTGAAGACTCATCTCTTCAGTAGGTCATATGATTGAGTGTAGTTTGGCCCAGGAGTGGGAAGGTGAACGGAAAGGCTCTGGAGCAACGAACCGCCCTTGCTGTCTCTGCCTGGCCGGTTCCTCTCTCTCCACTGGGATTCTCTGCCTCTAACCCTATTACAGGGGCTGAGTCACTGGCTTACTGGTGCTCTTCCATGCCATCCCTAGGAGGGGTGCGTCACTTGAGTGGGTTGAGTCACTGACGTGATCTTCCTGTCTGGGTTGGCGCCCCCCCTTGGGTTGTGCCATGGCGGAGATCTTTGTGGGCTATACTCAGCCTTGTCTCAGGATGGTAAGTTGGTGGTTGAAGATATCCCTCTAGTTGTGTGGGGGCTGTGCTTTGGCAAAGTGGGTGGGGTTATATCCTGCCTGATTGGCCCTGTCCGAGGGTATCATCGGATGGGGCCACAGTGTCTCCTGACCCCTCCTGTCTCAGCCTCCAGTATTTATGCTGCAGTAGTTTATGTGTCAGTCTACTAGGGTCAGTCTGTTATATATGGAGTACATCTCCTGTCTTATCCGGTGTCCTGTGTGAATTTAAGTATGCTCTCTCTAATTCTCTCTTTCTCTCTTTCTTTCTCTCTCTCTCGGAGGACCTGAGCCCTAGGACCATGCCTCAGACTACCTGGCATGATGACTCCTTGCTGTCCCCAGTCCACCTGGCCGTGCTGCTGCTCCACTTTCAACTGTTCTTCCTGCGGCTATGGAACCCTGACCTGTTCACCGGACGTGCTACCTGTCCCAGACTTGCTGTTTTCAACTCTCTAGAGACAGCAGGAGCAGTTGAGATACTCTGAATGATCGGCTATGAAAAGCCAACTGACATTTACTGCTGAGGTGCTGACTTGTTGCACCCTCGACAACTACTGTGATTATTATTATTTGACCATGCTGGTCATTTATGAACATTTGAACATCTTGGCCATGTTCTGTTATAATCTCCACCCGGCACAGCCAGAAGAGGACTGGCCACCCCACATAGCCTGGTTCCTCTCTAGGTTTCTTCCTAGGTTTTGGCCTTTCTAGGGAGTTTTTCCTAGCCACCGTCCTTCTACACCTGCATTGCTTGCTGTTTGGGATTTTAGGCTGGGTTTCTGTACAGCACTTTGAGATATCAGCTGATGTAAGAAGGGCTATATAAATACATTTGATATGATTGGATATGAGTTCAGTAGTGTGTAGTACAGTTCAGTATAGTATAGTACAATACAGTAGTGTATAGTTCAGTACAGTAGTGTATAGTACAGTACAGTAGTGTATAGTTCAGTACAGTAGTGTATAGTTCAGTACAGTAGTGTAGGGTATAGTTCAGTGCAGTAGTGTATAGTACAGTACAGTAGTGTATAGTTCAGTACAGTAGTGTATAGTTCAGTACAGTAGTGTGGTATATAGTTCAGTACAGTACAGTAGTGTATGGTTCAGTACAGTATTGTATAGTTCAGAACAGTAGTGTATAGTTCAGTACAGTAGTGTATTGTTCAGTACAGTAGTGTAGTATATAGTTCAGTACAGTAGTGTATAGTTCAGTACAGTAGTGTATAGTTCAGTACAGTAGTGTAGTGTATAGTTCAGTACAGTAGTGTATAGTTCAGTACAGTAGTGTAGTGTACAGTACAGTAGTGAATAGTACAGTACAGTAGTGTATAGTACAGTACAGTAGTGTATAGTACAGTACAGTAGTGTATAGTTCAGTACAGTACAGCACTTTACAGTAGAGTTCAGTACAAAGTTG
Organism: Oncorhynchus mykiss; assembly: GCF_013265735.2. NCBI lineage: Eukaryota > Metazoa > Chordata > Actinopteri > Salmoniformes > Salmonidae > Oncorhynchus > Oncorhynchus mykiss. The sequence continues at coordinate 37,599,495 of NC_048592.1, forward strand.
GACACAAGTTGAGTACTCTATAATATACCATACTGTATTGTACTGAACTGTACTCTACTCTACTGTACTATATTGTGCTGTGCTGTACTGTACTCCACTGAGCTCTAATGTACTGTGATGCCCAAAGTCTATATTTGCCCCTAACCCTACCACGTCTCCCCTATTTGGAGTAAACTAATGGACAGCAACACTTAGGCTACTTCTTCCAGTTTATACATACTATACACATTTTACGGATATTTTACAACAGTTGTCTTCTGTTTGTTTTTAGTCAAATCCTTTAGCTACCCTCAACCTCTCCCATCTATCTCCAGTTTCTATTTGCCATTTTTCAATTGTGCTGTGATGCTTCACAAAAGTACTGAACCTTTCTATTCTCATAGTTTCCATGTATTATAAATTAAAGATAAACATTTTTACTATGGGTATTATATTATTCATTTACTATGACTTTTCAAATCACTCAGTTGTGCTATTTGCAGACATTGTTGAATCTTAATTCAGAGCAGTGTTGGGCACAGAAAAACTGAGGGAGATTTTACTAGAATTCTTGTTACCAAACTTTGCACATCTGCACAGTAAATGTTTTTTTGTAATATTTTCAGTGTAAATTGTTAAAAGTTGAGTTGAATGGTTTGTTAAACTGTAAAATGTATGATTTATGTTAGTCATACATTTTAAATGAAAATCACAACACATCCATTTCCGTGGAATGAACTTCTTACGTTGTTGTTTCTACGTTACGTATGGAAATGCTTTCCACATATTACGTCTTACGAGTGGGACTCACCCTCGGTTCCGTCTGACTCGGCCTGCTCCTCACGCTGCTTCTGCTTGAATTTCAAGTTGCCATGGTGCATTACAGCTCCTGTCAGCTTGTAGATGGCCATTTTCTCATCGTTAGAGAAGCCCAGGATTGTAATGGCATCCTGGTATTAAACAGGAAGTACAACAGTGAAGAACTGAATGGTAGTTTGCTCAGTTACAGTACACTACCATTCTGTATTCAGTCCAGAACAAATGGGATGGTTAGAATTAACTGTCTTCTCAGTTCCACATGATTACTTTTGGCCAACACACTAGTATATGACAGCACAATATGAGTTTAATCAATGCATTCAGTGTGTATTGTGTGCCTACCCATTCCATATCTAGAGTTTGGTTCACACTTTGTATCACTCACATCGGTGGCATCCAGCTCGACCTTGTCGTCAATGCTGGCCACACTGATCTGACCCTGGCTGATCATGGGGAAGTCGTAAGGGTTGGTGGTGATGAGTGTCATTTCTGTGGACAACAGAGAATGGCTTGTCAGTTAAATCACTGAGAATTCTGCTGTCCTACCTTTACAGTATCTCTCCCTCCTTTACTCAATAGATGGACTCAAGGATACATGCAGTATATAATGCATAGCATCAAAAGAGGGGGACTGATGCTCCTGGACTAGTGTATCACAGTGCATTACTTGATCTTTCCCATGAAAGACCATGAAAGACCTGCCTCATGTTCAGATGCCTTGTTACCTTGGAAGTACTCATTATAATAATATTAACAGTGTGGACTATGAAACATTTGAATAAGTTCCACAGATGGCGGTGTAAATCATTTCACCTTAACCTGTACTTTGCCTTACCAACTAGCTCAGGTTTGTGGTTGGTCATCATCTGGTAGAAGATATGGTAGCCTCTCTCAGCGGGCAGCTGGAAGGCCACTCTGGACTTCTCTAGCAGGTCTGAGAGAGAGAGAGAGAGAGAGAGAGAGAGAGAGAGAGAGAGAGAGAGACAACATAAGATAACATTACATTTGATGATTCAATCTCCAACAAATATTCTGTGTGATTTAAGGAAAGCATTGAGAAACAAGGGAAACCAACTCACAGGTCTCAATGTCAGCTTTAGCCAGTTTTCCTCCTTGGAAGTGAATCCTGATGAATTTACCCTGTTGTAAAGCATAGTGGTTAGAAATAGGTCAACTAAATAAATCTAATATTTTACTTTGTTAGACCCCTTGAAAAGATGCAATTTGTTTGACATCTATTGACAAAACCATAGAGCACCACAGTATCAGTCGTAATACCCATAAAATCTAGCGGTCAAACAGGGAAATGGTTCCAAACGTTTATACACACCATTCATATTACCAATAGTGGATTTTAAAAACACTTAAAACAAGTGCTGGGTTTTGTGTAGGCTTACTCTAGCGTGTAGTTTTGATAACCATATAAATCTATCTAAGACAAGGTGACTTTTAGCTAAATATTTTTGCCTGTATTTAGCCACAACAAATGAAATGCTAATTCCCTGCTAATGTGGCTAACATAAAGAACTACAAATGCCATAATGATCTGGACGAGAGTGCCTAAATTAGGCAAAGGTTAGAATCTCTGGATTAACTATCTAATGTTAGCTAAATGTAGTAATGATTCAATTGGCTACATGTATTTTAATGGTACATTCTGTCTTTATTTAAATGGTACATTCTGTCAATAGCTGTTAGCAAAGGTGTCAGCTAGAGATGACCTGCAGGAGCTTCCATGTCTATTAGCATGATGCTAATTAGCATTTTGAAAATCTGAGAGTAAATAGAGAAAAATATTTTGATAAAAGTCACCTTTTCTGATTGACATGGTGATCAAAACGTCACGCCAGGGTGAGCCTACATGGACCACAGCCCTTATTTAAAGTGTTTCTAAAATCCCCTATGGGAGAAATAAAAGGTGGAAAAACAACTGGACGCATTTCCCTGTTTTTACCGCAAGGTTTTATGGGTATTATGACACCTATAGGGAACTACTAAAATATTTTTTCCAATTGAAGGTCACGTCCACAGTATGCCCTTCATACTTACAAAGCGAGACGAGTTGTCGTTCCTCACTGTCTTGGCATTACCGTAAGACTCCAGCAGAGGGTTAGCTGCAATGATCTGATCTTCAAGAGACCCCTGATTGAGACAAACACAAGTTTCTCAGAAACTAGAAAACACTTTAATTAAAACACTATTCACCGCTTGAAAAACAAAGTTTACACAGCACACCAAACAAAATGTGTTACCTTCATTTTGCTGGGGTCTGCTTCCTTCTTGACACCAGAAACTGCAATGGTGGCAAAGTACTGGATGACACGCTTGGTGTTGACAGTCTTTCCTGCACCGGATTCTCCACTGGTTTATATGACAGAGAAAGATTGGTTTAGTCACATGTTTGAATGTCAGATTGGCTTTCACTAAGAAATAGCTTTGAAAAATACACTGCAGACACGTTTTCTAACATACGCAAATAATTAATGAATATTCCCCCTCATCGAGTCATTGTTAAGCATAGTCTAATCCATTCATAATGTCCTGTATTTTATAACACCAAGTCATTACTACAGAAAGCCTAATCCATTCATAATGTCCTGTATTTTATAACACCAAGTCATTACTACAGAAAGCCTAATCCATTCATAATGTCCTGTATTTTATAACACCCAGTCATTACTACAGAAAGCCTAATCCATTCATAATGTCCTGTATTTTATAACACCAAGTCATTACTACAGAAAGCCTAATCCATTCATAATGTCCTGTATTTTATAACACCAAGTCATTACTACAGAAAGCCTAATCCATTCATAATGTCCTGTATTTTATAACACCCAAGTCATTACTACAGAAAGCCTAATCCATTCATAATATCCTGTATTTTATAACACCCAAGTCATTACTACAGCAAGCCTAATCCATTCATAATGTCCTGTATTTTATAACACCCAAGTCATTACTACAGAAAGCCTAATCCATTCATAATGTCCTGTATTTTATAACACCAAGTCACCCAATATATTAGAATAGAAACACCTTCTCAAGTGAAATGATAGAAAACAACTTACGTAATCAGGACGGACTGATTCTCCTTATCTGGAACCAAAAAAACATGTTGCTTATTATAATCAATCAACATTTGGAGTACATCATTGTATTCATAAGCATCATCATGAATTTCATTTTGGAATATCTTCCTTTCAAGGCTAGTGAAATGAACGCTTCCCAGCAAACTGTTCTAATTTAGACTAGAAGACAGTAGATTCCATCCATCCATCCATCCATCCATTTCTCCATGAGAGCTCGTACCAATCATCATGAACTGGAAGGCGTTGTCAGAGACAGAGAAGATATGGGGTGGAGCCTCCATCCTCTTCTTCCCTCTGTAGGCGTTGACAACCACTTCGTCGTACACGGGGAGCCACTTGTAGGGGTTCACCGTGGCACAGAAGAGCCCAGAGTAGGTCTGGATGAAAGGAATTTCAATTAGGAGATTAGCAAAGTTAGATGGACTTTTACCTGGATTTATGTGAGGATGTGGGTGTACTATGGTATACTAATGTGGGTCTACTGTATTGGTATGTTTTGGTTTCTACTATTCATTTGAGTGTAGTACTTTATGTGGGTGTTTCTCATGTTCATGCATGTAGGAATTTCTTATGTTCATTTACAGTATGTGTGTATGTTTATGCAGGTTTCTTACATAGATCATCCATGCTGCATAACGCTCTTTGAGGTTATACAACACAGAGGCTTCATTCAGGTAGGTCATCATGGCCATGTCCTCAATCTTGTCGTACTTAGGGGGGTTCATCTGGTAGATGTCTGCTTCTTTGAACTCTTTGTCCTGAAACAGTCAGAAATCTAGATTTCACACGGATCGAACTGGTCACGACTCAATGCTTTTTTCTCATTAAAATGCTTACCCCCATTTAATCCAACTACTTGTAATCACGCACTGACAAATACATGGAGATTCTTGACTTGTCATTATCAATAATTCCATGACAGTTTTAAATAGCAGCAATAAAAATGCTTTGTCTGAAGGTTATATTCTGCTTAAAAAAGAAGAAAGAAATGCTTCTTAATCTTTTTTTCGTTACTGATTTCATATTAGCTTTTGGCATGTTTTTGACAATATGGATAATTTTTTAACTTCAATACTTTTCAGATCAGACTTACCACTGTAGTGCCGTCAGGATTTGTGACTTTGACAGTACACTTTCCCTCTGTCCTGCCAGTGATCAAGCCCTTAAGGTACAGCTCCTTGACGTCTGTCACATAGCAGGCGTTCTTTGAATCAAAGGGTGCGGCTTGTGCCTCCATCCTCTCCCTCTCGGGTTTACGAAGGTACAAGGCAGCCTTGCCGTAGATTTGCATCTCCGCGTCCGTACTCATGGTGACGGTTCACTAGGAAAGAGATGAAACAAGAAACATGATTGACTCTGTGGTGCTTCCTCCACAGTCAACAGAGTGAGCGATACTGTATCTCAGACAGATTTTTTTTCATCACTTTTTATGTGAAGACAAACCATGTCTCACCTTTTTCCCCTCCTACAGTTGAATTTGTATGTCTTGGAGGATCCTGTGAAACATTAGGGTGTTGTGAATACGAACAAGTCTAAAACCTTGTAATTTGGCACCCGAAGGGCAACATTTTGAATGGCATCATTCAACTCCATCATTACAGCCATGTCCAATTCAACTACAGTTGCAACTGGTATCATTCATTTTCCTACTTTACTGTACATTCTGTCAAGTAGCCCTGACAATCCAGCTACATTCTTGACCACCCCCCTGAATTTACAAACAAATGCAGGTGCAGCACTTTTCACCTTGAATGAACGTGACAGATTTGAAGCAAAACACAATTAAAGTACATTTTAAATCAATGCCACTTGATTGAATATTGCAAGGCCTTACAATACATTAAATTATGAACTCAAACAATGCAGTTAGCTACCGCCTCAGATGCTGAGGACAAATATGAGACAAATGTAAAAATCTAAGGAGTCTTACCACAGAGCAAGAAGTTATCTGACTCATGGATACAGGGGCCTCAGAATCCTTATATCTGGTTGGAAGGGACAACCAAGCAGAAGTTAATTATGGACACCTCTGGTAAAGGAAATGGATTGGATGAGAGGCCTCTGTGTGTCTGTGTCTCTCTAGTCCCACCCACTTCGAGGAACACAACACTCCTTATTCTTTTACCATGGATTGTTCTAGACTATTTTGAGACCTTAAGGAGGATCAGGTTGCCTACTGCAGGAATGTCTACAAATGACATGTCCTTCTAACGTGCTCCTAGAGTAGAGCTCTGTGGCTGACCTTGAGCTGCTGTACATACTAAACATGTACACACTGTAATTTACATAAATAAGATACAATAGTTTAGTTTAGAACTTGACCTACTGGTTCCATGTAAATCTCAGACTGAGAACAATGTGATCTCCCGCTATATGCAAGTTTGGCCAATGGCATAACACCTTATTGCCATGTAAATTCAACCAACCATTCTGAATACATAAACGTCATAATGCATATCTCTGAAGAGTCTAGTAGAAGCAAAACCAACCCTGTTACACTACCCCCAGCCCGTTGACTGAATAGTGTGTCTGTCAGGGTGTTGGGTACACGGACTTTAAAATGACAAGTTTTCACCGTATAAATAAAGACTTGTATTTTGAAGATTCCTTATGAATGACGCTAAATACATGTGTTTTGATTGTTACAATGAATGGTACTACAACACAGGCTTAAAGGTGTAATGAATGGTACTACAACACAGGCTTAAAGGTGTAATGAATGGTACTACAACACAGGCTTAAAGGTGTAATGAATGGTACCACAACACAGGCTTAAAGGTGTAATGAATGGTACCACAACACAGGCTTAAAGGTGTAATGAATGGTACTACAACACAGGCTTAAAGGTGTAATGAATGGTACCACAACACAGGCTTAAAGGTGTAATGAATGGTACTACAACACAGGCTTAAAGGTGTAATGAATGGTACTACAACACAGGCTTAAAGGTGTAATGAAGGGTTTCACAAAAGAGTGATGAGCCCCTTCAAATAAAGTGTTACCAAAAGAACCACTAATACTGAAACAATTCATTTGTTTCTCCAAATTGGAGATTACATGTGAGATATATCCTTAACATTATATATACTTCTGAGTTTTCTAATTGTTAAAAGACATAGGTTCTTGGTATCAAATCAACACTTCTTTTTTCAAGTCAATCACGTCACAGCTTTTAATATCCATTGTATATGTTCTGTCAAACATCTGCAATCAATTGTTGTGTAAAAGTTATTTCCAATTGGTTCAGATGAATTAATGTGGCATTCTGATTATTTCAGATGCAGCGTCTCATTCCATCCCCCTACGAGCAAAATGAAGATGTCACAACGTTCTCCCAATTTATTAGCAACAACGTGACAATGTCCTGTATTAATAAAGTCACTGTTGGAAACATCATAGGGGGCGTTGCAGGAGACACATGTTGAGTAGGCAAGGCGAACAATCTTTTAATTTCTTAGGCTATGCTATTCTCATCTCAGCAGTCAAGGCTTATTGTTTAAAGCCTTTGAAGTGATTGAGTATCGGCCAACTCTTCCAAACAGCTGCCACAACATATTTTCTAGACACGTTTGTGGGTAGAGAGAGTCTTCTTACAATGAAGGTTATTAAAAAGGAGTTCATGACATTAAAGATATTTTAATGGGCAGGTGTGTAGATATCTTACATGATATTTAACCACTTGTCATTGTATCTGCGGGACATGTTTCTCTTAGATCCACAGTTGGGTATAAGCTTTCCTTAGAATCAGTTTACCAACTCCTCAACTTAACCATTACGGGGGAAATTATAAAACAGGTCATTAGATTGATTTTAGATCAATATCAAAGTTATTCTGTGCTTACCTGACACTCCATGATAGAGGGCACACTTGTACATTCGGCCCACAAAGGCCAAAGCTGAGGATTCTCATAATGAGGTGAGCACTGTAACTGAGTGGTAAAACAGTAGCTGGACAGGAAAGGGTTAAGGTGTGCTGTAGATGAATGCAGTGGACCAAGCCCAGGCCTGGAGAGCTGCTGGCAGAGTGCACAGGCTCTTTTCACTAACACACCTGATTGGTTAGAATCAACGCTATGAGGAGTTGATTAGCTGAATCAACTGTGATAGAGCTGACACACCTGATTGGTTCGAATCAATGCTATGAGGAGTTGATTAGCTGAATCAACTGTGATAGGGCTAACACACCTGATTGGTTCGAATCAATACTACGAGGAGTTGATTTGCTGAATCAACTGTGATAGAGCTGACACACCTGATTGGTTCGAATCAATACTATGAGGAGTTGATTTGCTGAATCAACTGTGATAGAGTTAACACACCTGATTGGTTTGAAACAAGACTATGAGGAGTTGATTCGCTGAATCAGCTGTGATAGAGCTGACACACCTGATTGGTTTGAAACAAGACTATGAGGAGTTGATTCACTGAATCAGCTGTGATAGAGCTGACACACCTGATTGGTTTGAAACAATACTATGAGGAGTTGATTCGCTGAATCAGCTGTTATAGAGCTGACACACCTGATTGGTTTGAATCAAGACTATGAGGAGTTGATTCGCTGAATCAGCTGTTATAGAGCTGCTGTGGAACAAAAGTCTGTTCACCTTGCTGCTGTCCAGAACCGTGATGGTAACATCATAAGGACATCAACGATATCCCAGAGTGTCAAACCCTGATGCTATTGTTAACCACCAGCTGTCCAGAACCTTTTGCCAAACCCTGATGCTGTTGTTAAATGCCAGCTGACAATAACTGTGCTAAAATTCTGAGCTTGTTTTCCAGGCAACATATCTCAGTGTTAAATCTTTTACAGTAGCCAATGTCAGCAATGTGAGGACAGGGTCGACATACATTTTCAAAATATTGTGCTGTCCTGCACCGGATTCCTCTGTGTTCCACAGCATAGGTTGTCGGAGCTTTACTTAAACAGCAAGTCTATGAAAGGAGGACATGTCTAATTAAAAAAATATTGCTTAAAAGTATAAAGAAATTCATATTTGTTTACGCCCAACTGGTGCACTCAGTTGTGATAGAGCTGGGGTTGAACAAGTGGTGCAGCTGGCCCCAGAACACTGTTGTAACAGCTGCGTATCCTGTACATACGACTAACACAACTTGAAACGTGAAACTGTTTCTCTCTGTCCACAGTAACATCAAATGTCCGGATAGACAGAGAAGGGTAGATGCAGGGTAGATGGTGAAGAGATATGGGTTGACGGATGACCCCATTGTTATCGAGAAGGACCTTCCCAAAGCTACACCACAGGACAGAACTGTCAGGCAAGAGGCCCAGGACCACCGACTAATACCCAGCTACACCACAGGAGAGGACTCTCAGATACACACAACAACTGCTGTAGCTACTAACACACTGAACCCCCAGCCAAACGTAAAACATTTATAGCATTCACTCATGACTGTCGGCGATGGATTGATTTCTGACTGAGACACTCATACAAAGAGTTACAGTAATCCAGACATGAGGAAATAAAAGCATTTACATGTTTCCCCAGATCAGTGACTGAGACAAAAGTCTTGACTTTAGTTATATTTCTTAGATGATAAAAGCAGGACTGGACAACCTTCTTTACATGCAGCTCCAGGTTTAGGTCGGGGTCAAAGAAGACGCCAAGGTTTCTGGACTTTACATTGGTGGGAAAGGTTCTAAGGTTAACTACAATCTGACTCCCTTCAAGGTGGGGACCAAATACAACAATCTCGGGTTTCTTATCATTGAGCTGGAGAAAACTGTCAGACATCTAACATTTGATGTCAGCAAGATACTAATGAAGGGTAGCTATGCTAGCTTGGTCAATGGTGAAGGGTAGCTACGCTAGCTTGGTCAATGGTGAAGGGTAGCTACGCTAGCTTGGTCAATGGTGAAGGGTAGCTACGCTAGCTTGGTTAATGGGGAAGGGTAGGTATGCTAGCTTGGTCACTGGTGAACGGTAGCTACGCTAGCTTGGTCAATGGTGAAGGGTAGCTACGCTAGCTTGGTCACTGGTGAATGTTAGCTACGCTAGCTTGGTCACTGGTGAAGGGTAGCTACGCTAGCTTGGTTAATGGGGAAGGGTAGGTATGCTAGCTTGGTCACTGGTGAACGGTAGCTACACTAGCTTGGTCAATGGTGAAGGGTAGCTACACTAGCTTGGTCACTGGTGAACGGTAGCTTCGCTAGCTTGGTCAATGGTGAAGGGTAGCTATGCTAGCTTGGTCACTGGTGAAGGGTAGCTAAGCTAGCTTGGTCAATGATGAAGGGTAGCTACGCTAGCTTGGTCAATGGTGAAGGGTAGCTATGCTAGCTTGGTTAATTGTGAAGGGTAGCTATGCTAGCTTGGTCAATGGTGAAGGGTAACTACACTAGCTTGGTCACTGGTGAAGGGTATCTATGCTAGCTTGGTCACTGGTGAAGGGTAGCTACGCTAGCTTGGTCATTGGTGAAGGGTAGCTACACTAGCTTGGTCACTGTGTCTGATTGATAAATAGAGCTGTGTGTCATTTGCATAGCAGAGAAACTGAATGTTATGATTGCAGATGATGTCACCAAAGGAAAACATATACAATAAAAAAATAATGGTGCCCAGATTTGACCCATTGAGGTACACCATAGTGAATAGGTTCTGGGGACGATCCTGAAACACCAATGCTCACTGAGAAACGCCTGCCACAAAAATATGACCTGAACCAGTTCAATGCAGTGCAGGAGATTCCCACCCACCTCTCCAGCCGGTCAACAAAAATGTTAGAATCAAAAGTATCCAAAGTAACTCGAATATTGAATTCACCAGTTCCGGTAGCTAACAGAAGATCACTACGGACTTTTAATGAAGCAGTTTCTCTGCTGTGTAAGGATCGGAAACCCAACAGATTTTTTTTGAATAAGTTGTTAATGCTCAAATGAGCCAGCAATTGCTTGAAAATAACTTTTTAAGGAGAGGTTAAACAAAACATTTATAAAGTGGGCTGGAACGGAGCCAGAGGTCAGTGAACTATTTTTATTAGCCAATGTTGTGGTCAACAGTATGCATAACGTCTTGTAGTAGTCTTGTAGGGACCATGTCCAAGGGGCAGGAGGAGGTCTTCATGTGAGCAACAGTATCAGGGAGGAAGTAGAAGCAGTAGCAGTATACCATAATAGAAAATGACTCAAGTAAAAGTGAAAGTCACCCAGTAAAATACTACTTGAGTAAAAGTATTTTGTTTTAAATGTCCTTAAGTATGTATCAAAAGTAAATGTAGTTACAAAAATGTATTAAAGTATCAAAAGTAAAAGTAAAAGTATGAAAAATGTCTAATTACTTATAACAAACAAACCAGTAGGCACAATATTTTTTAAGTTACGGATAGCCAGGGGCACACTCCAACACTCAGACATCATTTACAAACAAAGCATTTGTGTTTAGTGAGTCCGTCAGATCAGAGGCAGTAGGGATGATGAGGGATGTCCTCTTGACAAGTGCAATGATGTATAGTACTTAAGTACAAATACTATAAAGTACTTCTTAAGTATTTTTTGGGAGGTATCTGTACTTTACTTTATTATTTATATTTTGGACAACTTTTACTTTTACTTCACTACATTCCTAAAGAAAATATTGTACTTTTTACTCCATACATTTTCCTGACAACCCAAAGTACTTGTTACATTTTGAATGCTTAGCAGAACAGGAAAATTCACGCACTTATCAAGAGAAAACGTGGTCATCCCTACCGCCTCTGGTCTGGTGGACTCAATAAACACAAATGTGTCTTTTGTAAATAATGTCTGAGTGTTGGAGTGTGACCCTGGCTAGTAGTACATTTTAAAAACAAGAAAATGGCTTCGTCTGCTTTGCTTAATATAAGGAATTATTTTTGATACTTAAGTATATTTTAGCAATTACATGTACTTTTTACACTTAAGTATTTTTAAAACCAAATACTTTTAGACGTTTACTCAAATACTATTTTACTGAGTGACTTTCATCTTTCACTTGAGTAACTTTTTATTAAGGTATCGGACTTTTACTCAATTATGACAATATTGGGTACTTTTTCCACTGCTGGATAAGTGTATGAATTGGACCGTGTTCTGTCCTGCTAAGCACTCAACATGTAAAGCTAAAGTCATCCTACCATTACAAGACTGTATAGTATACACCAGCTAAAGTCATCCTACCATTAGAAGACTGTATAGTATACACCAACTAAAGTCATCCTACCATTACAAGACTGTATACTAAACACCAGCTAAAGTCATCCTACCATTAGAGGACTGTATACTAAACACCAGCTAAAGTCATCCTACCATTACAAGATTGTATGCTAAACACCAGCTAAAGTCATCCTACCATCAGAGGACTGGATACTACAGACCAGCTAAAGTCATCCTACCATTACAAGACTGTATACTAAACACCAGCTAAAGTCATCCTACCATTTCAAGACTGTGTAGTATACACCAACTAAAGTCATCCTACCATTACAAGACTGTATAGTATACACCAACTAAAGTCATCCTACCATTACAAGACTGTATACTAAACACCAGATAAAGTCATCCTACCATTACAAGACTGTATACTAAACACCAGCTAAAGTCATCCTACCATTACAAGACTGTATACTAAACACCAGCTAAAGTCATCCTACCATTACAAGACTGTATAGTATACACCAACTAAAGTCATCCTACCATTAGAGGACTCTGTGTGAATATTTACCATGTATAGTATGAGCTTTTTCAACACGTCTCATATTTCTCATATGACTCACCGCTGGCTACCCTCACTTGAGGCAAGATGAGCTGTCATCTTGTTACATGGGAATATTCTACCCATCTAACTAGCAACCGTAAGCAGTAAGAACTCAGTTGCCCTGGAGACCCATTGCCGGGTGCTGTAGCGGAAACTAAATGACGAATCATCTGGTGGGTCTATATTAAAATATCTCCTTATCTAACAAGCAACCTTAAGCAATATGACCCAGCCCAACCACCTGTTGATATATGCAATGTACTTATATCAAGTAGACAGCAAAGACGGCAACATGTCGGCTATTCACCACGGCTGACGCCGTCAGTAAGCTTAATGAGGCATGGTACAGCCATGTAAACTCCGTTTAGGAGCTCTCTATAGACCAGCTAAGTTAATTATATTACATGCCTGAGTACTAGGCCTATGTGTGAATACTAACTATATGTAGCATCAGCTAGCATCAGCAGCCATACGTATTCCTAATGCGACGCACCGCCCTCGATGAGGCAAGATGGGCCGTCATCTTGGTACATGGGTATATTCTTCCTATCTAACTTGGAAACCGTAAGGTGTATGACCACGCCTGCGATGAACCTAGCCAACCACCTGCCATATAGCTGCATCGCCGGGGGACTAAGCTGAGGCAGGATGAGCTGTCATCTTGGTACATGAGGCTATTCTACCTATGCAACATAGCTACTGGGACACAGGGCTGACACAATCCTGATCCTATAGCAATACTGCAGGAACTCATGTAGTTTCCACAGTCTCACAATCAATCAAATGTAACATTATAGCAGCAGAGGATCGTGGGCCCACGATCTTGAGGGTGAAGCCGGGACCGATTTGAGAAGTTGTAGCGGTGCCAACGCAAAATTGGGCAAGCCACAGCTCATCGCTAGCCCGCAGCGCTGACATAGGAAACAGAGCAATGATGAGTTCCAGTGTCTTGTCATTGGGTGCCAGCATCTATGTTGAACGGAGGTTTGCCTGGTGTCGCCTGCACTCAGATTTCAGGTAGCATAACATGAAAGAGAGGACAAGGCAGGGTTAGTTCTGCTGATGACGACTGATGTTCATTGCTAATTATTTCACCTAGGCGTGCCTGAAATAAATATTGGACACTGACAGAGCAAACTGGTACAGAACTGTCTGTGAGTCAGTAACATAACCTCTCCTTCTGGCTGTCTGTGAGTCAGTAACAGAACCTCTCCTTCTGGCTGTCTGTGAGTCAGTGACAGAACCTCTCCTTCTGGCTGTCTGTGAGTCAGTAACATAACCTCTCCTTCTGGCTGTCTGTGAGTCCGTAACAGAACCTCTCCTTCTGGCTGTCTGTGAGTCAGTAACAGAACCTCTCCTCCTGGCTGTCTGTGAGTCCGTAACAGAACCTCTCCTCCTGGCTGTCTGTGAGTCAGAGACATAACCTCTCCTCCTGGCCATCTGTGAGTCAGAGATAGAACCTCTCCTCCTGGCTGTCTGTGAGTCAGAGACATAACCTCTCCTCCTGGCTGTCTGTGAGATAGAGACAGAACCTCTCCTCCTGGCTGTCTGTGAGTCAGAGACATAACCTCTCCTCCTGGCTGTCTGTGAGATAGAGACAGAACCTCTCCTCCTGGCTGTCTGTGAGTCAGAGACATAACCTCTCCTCTTGGCTGTCTGTGATTCAGAGACATAACCTCTCCTCCTGGCTGTCTGTGAGTCAGTGACAGAACCTCTCCTCCTGGCTGTCTGTGAGTCAGAGGCATAACCTAAATGTTACTCTCAATTATCCCAACAAATGTATTCATCAACTTGCCTTCCACTGTCCTCAGACTATAAATTATAAAATGATGAAACATTTATTATAGCATTCATCAAATCTAGACACGGTGGAATTATGCTGTCAACTGGAAACAAGCTCCTATAATGACAACATTATGACAGCTTGGGGACTATAAGTTTCTATCTGCAAAAAATATGATTCTGAGATAATTGGCTTTAAAGTTCGGAACCGTAATTGGTTTGAATGTTTTTTTTATTTGGGTATTTGTTTGGGTATTTTGGGGAAGAATATTGACCAGAACAAGGCTATTACAAAAAAATGCAGAAAGAACCTTATTGTCCCAAGCTTTCAATTAGTCTACACCTGTTTAAGACCAAGATAAAAGCATTTAATGTATTCAGTAATGTAACACGTATATAGGGGGCTTCAAGTTGCAATGAGCCCAGCCTGTAGATCTTTGCCAGCAAGTATTAAATCAAAATTGTCTGATCTCAGATCTCCACTATGCCACATACATAGTGGAGACTTCAGACATTTTTGGGACAGCTAAACATAGAATCCAGAGAGGCAGGAAGAGTTGGCTTCAAGGCCAAGCAGACAGTTGTAGTTAAAATAACACATGGTGTTTGAAGGTTGTTTTTTTTTAGGTCACCTCACTTTACAATGTGTGTGTGAGAACCATCGCTTGTAGAAAAAGGTTATAAGGCTATCCTCATAGGATTATCCTTCAAATAACTATTTTTGGTTGCAGGTAGAACTATATTGGGATCCATGTAGAAGCCTTCTCGGAGCGGGTTCCACATGGAACCCAAAAGAGTTCTACCTGGAACCAAAAAGGTTTATACCTGGAATAAAAAAGAGTTATAGTATCAATTGACAAAATGATGAAAATAATCATGGCCTCTAAACCTTCAAGCTGCATACTGGACCCTATTCCAACTAAACCACTGAAAGAGCTGCTTCCTGTGCTTGGCCCTCCTATGTTAGATATAATAAACGGCTCTCTATCCACCGGATGTGTACCAAACTCACTAAAAGTGGCAGTAATAAAACCTCTCTTGAAAAAGCCCAACCTTGACCCAGAAAATATAAAAACTATCGGCCTCTATTGAATCTTCCATTCCTCTCAAAAAAAATTGAAAAATCTGTTGCGCAGAAACTCACGGCCTTCCTTAAGACAAACAATGTATACGAAATGCTTCAGTCTGGTTTTAGACCCCATCATAGCACTGAGACTGCACTTGTGAAGGTGGTAAATTACCTTTTAATGGCGTCAGACCGAGGCTCTGCATCTGTCCTCGTGCTCCTAGACCTTCGTGCTGCTTTTGATACCATCAACACATTCTTTTAGAGAGATTGGAAACCCAAATTGGTCTACACGGACAAGTTCTGGCATGGTTTAGATCTTATCTGTCGGAAAGATATCAGTTTGTCTCTGTGAATAGTTTGTCACCTGACAAATCAACTGTACATTTCGGTGTTCCTCAAGGTTCCGTTTTAGGACCACTATTGTTTTCACTATATATTTTACCTCTTGGGGATGTCATTCGAAAACCCAATGTTAACTTTCACTGCTATGCGGATGACACACAGCTGTACATTTCAATGAAACATGGTGAAAACACCAAAATTGCCCTCGCTAGAAGCCTGTGTTTCAGACATAAGGAAGTGGATGGCTGCAAACGTTCTACTTTTAACCTCGGACAAAATAGAGATGCTTGTTCTTGGACCCAAGAAACAAAGAGAGCTTCTGTTGAATCTGACAATTAATCTTGATGGTTGTACAGTCGTCTCAAATAAGACTGTGAAGGACCTCGGCGTTACTCTGGACACTGATCTCTCTTTTGACAAACATATCAAGACTGTTTCAAGGACAGCTTTTTTCCATCTACGTAACATTGCAAAAATCAGAAACTTTCTGTCCAAAAATGATGCAGAA
This sequence comes from Oncorhynchus mykiss, assembly GCF_013265735.2. NCBI lineage: Eukaryota > Metazoa > Chordata > Actinopteri > Salmoniformes > Salmonidae > Oncorhynchus > Oncorhynchus mykiss. The sequence goes on from NC_048592.1 coordinate 37,615,821, forward strand.
AAAGTTATCCATGCTTTTGTTACTTCTTGGTTAGACTACTGCAATGCTCTACTTTCCGGCTACCCGGATAAAGCACTAAATAAACTTCAGTTAGTGCTAAATACGGCTGCTAGAATCCTGACTAGAACCAAAAAACTTGATCCTATTACTCCAGCGCTAGCCTCCCTACACTGGCTTCCTGTTAAGGCAAGGGCTGATTTCAAGGTTTTACTGCTAACCTACAAAGCATTACATGGGCTTGCTCCTACCTATCTTTCCGATTTGGTCCTGCAGTACATACCTACACTTACGCTACGGTCACAAGACGCAGGCCTAATAATTGTCCCTAGAATTTCTAAGCAAACAGCTGGAGGCAGGGCTTTCTCCTATAGAGCTCCATTTGTATGGAATGGTCTGCCTACCCATGTGAGAGACGCAGACTCGGTCTCAACCTCTAAGTCTTTACTGAAGACTAATTTCTTCAGTGGGTCATATGATTGAGTGCAGTCTGGCCCAGGAGTGTGAAGGTGAACGGAAAGGCGCTGGAGCAACAAACCGCCCTTGCTGTCTCTGCCTGGCCGGTTCCCCTCTCTCCACTGGGATTCTCTGCCTCTAACCCTATTACAGGGGCTGAGTCACTGGCTTACTGGTGCTCTTCCATGCCGTCCCTAGGAGGGGTGCGTCACTTGAGTGGGTTGAATCACTGATGTGATCTTCCTGTCTGGGTTGGCGCCCCCCCTTGTGTTGTGCCGTGGCGGAGATCTTTGTGGGCTATACTCGGCCTTGTCTCAGGATGGTAAGTTGGTGATTGAAGATATCCCTCTAGTGGTGTGGGGGCTGTGCTTTGGCAAAGTGGGTGGAGTTATATCCTTCCTGTTTGGCCCTGTCCGGGGGTATCATCGAATGGGGCCACAGTGTCCCCTGACCTCTCCTGTCTCAGCCTCCAGTATTTTTTTAACTGTAGAAGTTTATGTGTCTGGGGGCTAGGGTCAGTCTGTTATATATGGAGTCCTTCTCCTGTCTCAGCCTCCAGTATTTATGCTGCAGTAGTTTATGTGTCAGTCTACTAGGGTCAGTCTGTTATATATGGAGTCCTTCTCCTGTCTTATCCAGTGTCCTGTGTGAATTTAAGTATGCTCTCTCTAATTCTCTCTTTCTCTCTTTCTTTCTCTCTCTCTCGGAGGACCTGAGCCCTAGGACCATGCCTCAGACTACCTTGCATGATGAACTCCTTGCTGTCCCCAGTCCACCTGGCTGTGCTGCTGCTCCAGTTTCAACTGTTCTTCCTGCGGCTATGGAACCCTGACCTGTTCACTGGACGTGCTACCTGTCCCATACCTGCTGTTTTCAACTCTGTAGAGACAGCAGGAGTGGTGGAGATACTCTTAATGGTCGGCTGTGAAAAGCCAACTGACATTTACTGCTGAGGTGCTGACTTGCTGCACCCTCGACAACTACTGTGATTATTATTATTTGACCATGCTGGTCATTTATGAACATTTGAACATCTTGGCCATGTTCTGTTATAATCTCCACCCAGCACAGCCAGAAGAGGACTGGCCACCCCTCATAGCCTGGTTCCTCTCTAGGTTTCTTCCTAGGTTTTGGCCTTTCTAGGGAGTTTTTCCTAGCCACCGTGCTTCTATACCTGCATTGCTTGCTGTTTGGGGTTTTAGGCTGGGTTTCTGTACAGCACTTTGAGATATCAGCTGCTGTAAGAAGGGCTATATAAATACATTTTATTTTATTTTATTTATCCTATGGGGACAGCTGATTAACTGTTTTGAGAATGTAGAGTTTTCTAAGAGTGTAGAGAATTGTATCCCACATTATTATAACTACTACAGTAGGACAACCTTACAGACCAATGAATGCAGTAAATCTGATTCCGATCCAACAAATGAACCTCACTTCATCTTCACGATCTATTCCATATAACATTATTAAGATGGTAGCTGAATAACGTTGACAGTTATTATGATAGTTTTGACAGTTAATGGCAGTCAGTCCCTCAGAAATTGGCTCTGTTCGTGGGGTGGATTTCATTACTAAATAGATCCTTTCATCACATCTTCAATCAAACTGGTATCCTCAGTGTCCAACAGAAACAACAGCTGCCATAGCGGTCAAGGCTATAGAACTATCACTGAACACACCAAGCACTCAGGGACAACTTCCTAGTCAACTCAGTTAAGAAATAACCAGTGGTAAAAAGTACTTAAGTGGATTTATAACCAAATACTTTTTAGAGTTTTACTCAAGTAGTATTTTACTGGGCGTCATTTTCTATTAACGGTATCTTTACTTTTACTCAAGTTTGACAATTGGGTACTTTTCCCCCATCACTGCATATACACACAGAACAGTCAGCTTCTGCTGTGAATGATGCAGAGGATTTTGGGTACTTTTTCTCACCACCGGAAATGTACTCATTCAAATAGCCCTCTTCTCTGGGATCAGCCTTTTGTTAAATAGCAGAAAACAAACCATTCAGTCAACATTCATTCCTGTCATTGGCTATGGCAATGTAGTCGATACGAATGAAGACGTCACTGCATTAAAGCCATTTGGACTCAGTTTATCATAGCTCTTTATTACATGTGATAGGTCCAGTAAACATCATTGCATTTGGTATCAGCAAGTAGGCTGGCCCTCCTTTAAGTCGCGTAGATCGATGCATTGCGCTCTTTTTGTCTATAAACGTCCGTCATACCGTAGCTCATTATTAACCTTCAGACAGGTAAGTTACCAGACCTGGACTCAGGGATGGCTAACCCTGGAGACGAATCCCTTCAATCTCCACCGGTAAATCCGATGTTAGTTGTTTTGCGCCTCTCATGTGGAATGATCTCCAAAAGAGCTTAACGTTGGTGGAGTTGATGCCTCTAGGGTAATTCAGAAATCAATTCAAACGTTGGCTACTTTGAAGAATTAGTTTATCAAATTTTTTGGTGTTATGTCATAGTTTTGATGTCTTCACTATTATTCGACATTGTAGAAAATAGTAAATAAAGAAAAACCCTTGAATGAGTAGGTGTGTCCAAACTTTTGACTGGTTTTGTATGTATGACGTCTATAATAATGTATTACAAAATACTATAATATTGTACGTCCTCTGTAGCTAAGGGGGTTAGTAGAACATGGAGCTTGCAATGTAGGTTTGATTCTACTAAGGTACCATATGGAATGATCCATGGTCATACCATGGATAAGTTAGCTATTTGATTCAGAATTTTAGGACCCATTTAGGAATAAAAAATTAATATTTGCTTTTGGCCTTTACTACTATAGCACAGAGAAATGCATTGAATAACATTCATAAATGGGAAAAAAGACAGTGAAAAAGTGTCTGTCCTATATCTAGGAGATATAAGAAAGCTCAGGAAAAGATATATGTATATTATTTACACATATTTAAACCTATATTTTTGTAGGCCCGAAACTACCTCCATACTTCTATTCATTTTAATGGGATACCTTCAGACGAGTCCCGTGACACTGATGGGGTCATAGAACAAAATGGAGAATGTCCTGTGAGAGTCTCTCCTTTCCCCAGTGGGGTCATATTGTTTCCCAAGTGGGGTCACATTGTTTCCCCAGTGTGGTCATATTGTTTCCCCAGTGGGGTCATATTGTTTCCCCAGTGGGGTCACATTGTTTCCCCAGTGTGGTCATATTGTTTCCCCAGTGGGGTCAAATTGTTTCCCCAGTGGGGTCATATTGTTTCCCCAGTGGGGTCATATTGTTTCCCCAGTGGGGTCATATTGTTTCCCCAGTGGGGTCACATTGTTTCCCCAGTGGGGTCATATTGTTTCCCCAGTGTGGTCATATTGTTTCCCCAGTGTGGTCATATTGTTTCCCAAGTGGGGTCAAATTGTTTCCCCAGTGGGGTCATATTGTTTCCCCAGTGGGGTCACATTGTTTCCCCAGTGGGGTCATATTGTTTCCCCAGTGGGGTCACATTGTTTCCCCAGTGGGGTCACATTGTTTCCCCAGTGGGGTCATATTGTTTCCCCAGTGGGGTCACATTGTTTCCCCAGTGGGGTCATATTGTTTCCCCAGTGGGGTCACATTGTTTCCCCAGTGGGGTCAGATTGTTTCCCCAGTGGGGTCACATTGTTTCCCCAGTGGGGTCATATTGGGGTCATATTGTTTCCCCAGTGGGGTCACATTGTTTCCCAAGTGGGGTCATATTGTTTCCCCAGTGGGGTCATATTGTTTCCCCAGTGGGGTCACATTGTTTCCCCAGTGGGGTCATATTGTTTCCCCAGTGGGGTCACATTGTTTCCCCAGTGGGGTCATATTGTTTCCCCAGTGGGGTCACATTGTTTCCCCAGTGGGGTCATATTGGGGTCATATTGTTTCCCCAGTGGGGTCACATTGTTTCCCAAGTGGGGTCATATTGTTTCCCCAGTGGGGTCATATTGGGGTCATATTTTTTCCCCAGTGGGGTCATATTGTTTCCCCAGTGGGGTCATATTGTTTCCCCAGTGGGGTCACAATGTTTCTCCAGTGGGGTCATATTGTTTCCCCAGTGGGGTCAAATTGTTTCCCCAGTGGGGTCATATTGGGGTCATATTGTTTCACCAGTGGGGTCATATTGTTTCCCCAGTGGGGTCACATTGTTTCCCCAGTGGGGTCATATTGTTTCCCCAGTGGGGTCACATTGTTTCCCCAGTGGGGTCACATTGTTTCCCCAGTGGGGTCATATTGTTTCCCCAGTGGGATCATATCGTTTCCCCAGTGGGGTCACATTGTTTCCCCAGTGGGGTCACATTGTTTCTCCAGTGGGGTCATATTGTTTCCCCAGTGGGGTCAAATTGTTTCCCCAGTGGGGTCATATTGGGGTCATATTGTTTCCCCAGTGGGGTCATATTGTTTCCCCAGTGGGGTCACATTGTTTCCCCAGTGTGGTCATATTGTTTCCCCAGTGGGGTCACATCGTTTCCCCAGTGGGGTCACATTGTTTCCCCAGTGGGGTCACATTGTTTCCCCAGTGGGGTCACATTGTTTCCCCAGTGTGGTCACATTGTTTCCCCAGTGGGGTCACATTATTTCCCCAGTGGGGTCATATTGTTTCCCCAGTGGGGTCATATTGTTTCCCCAGTGGGGTCGTATTGTTTCGGATGCTACAGACAGAATTTGGCTGTAGCTCGGCCAGCTTCCGCCCCAGATGGGATGCCTCATGGTCTGACAAACATTGCTGTAGCTCGGCCAGCTTCCACCCCAGATGGGATGTCTCATGGTCTGACAGACACTGCTGTAGCTCGGCCACCTTCCACCCCAGATGGGATGTCTCATGGTCTGACAGACACTGCTGTAGCTCGGCCACCTTCCACCCCAGATGGGATGTCTCATGGTCTGACAGACACTGCTGTAGCTCGGCCACCTTCCACCCCAGATGGGATGTCTCATGGTCTGACAGACACTGCTGTAGCTCGGCCAGCTTCCCCCCCAGATGGGATGCCTCATGGTCTAACACTGCTGTAGCTTGGCCAGCTTCCAACCCAGATGGGATGCCTCATGGTCTGACAAACACTCGGCCAGCTTCCACCCCAGATGGGATGCCTCATGGTCTAACACTGCTGTAGCTCGGCCAGCTTCCACCCCAGATGGGATTCCTCATGGTCTGACAAAAACTGCTGTAGCTCAGCCAGCTTCCACCCCTGATCTCTTCTTTACAGAAAATATAGAAAATATTAGATCCCAGATTGACAGTAGCCAGCCCCATACTGAATTTCTGTTCAGGAAGCACTTGAGGCAACTACTCTGAGACCGTCTACTGCTTCTACTTCCTCCCTGATACTGTTGGTCCATACAAGACTTCGACAAGACGTTATGCCTACTGTTGACTCCAACATTCGCTATTGTAAATAGTTCACTGACCTCTGGCTCCATTCCAGCCCACTTTAAAACTGTTTTGTCCAACCTCTCCTTAAAAGCTCAATCTAGTCCCCTTCCTCACTGAGAAATTATAGACCTATCTCTAAGCTTCCTTTTTTTTAATCCAAGATGTTAGAAAAAGTTATTTTCAAGCAATTGCTGACTCATTTGAGCATTAACAACTTGTTTTTTTTTCATCCAGTCGGGCTTCCGATCACTTCACAGCAGTTTTATTGAAAGTCAGTAGTGACCTTCTGTTGGCTACCGAAGCCGGTGGTGAATGCTATATTCTAGTTATTTTGGATAATTTTGATCATAACATTTGTATTGACTGACTGAAGAAGTATAATTAAAATATTATTAAAATCAAGACTTTCATTTCAGTCACTGATCTGGGGAAACATGTAAAAGCTTTAATTTCCTCATGTCTGGATTACTGTAACTCTTTGTATGAGTGTCTCAGTCAGAAATCAATCCATCGCCGACAGTCATGAGTGAATACTATGAATGTTTTACGTTTGGCTGGGGGTTCAGTATGTTAGTAGCTACAGCAGTTGTTGTGTGTATCTGAGAGTCTTCTCCTGTGGTGTAGCTGGGTATTAGTCGGTGGTCCTGGGCCTCTTGCCTGACAGTTCTGTTCTGTGGTGTAGCTGGGTATTAGTCGGTGGTCCTGGGCCTCTTGCCTGACAGTTCTGTCCTGTGGTGTAGCTGGGTATTAGTCGGTGGTCCTGGGCCTCTTGCCTGACAGTTCTGTTCTGTGGTGTAGCTTTGGGAAGGTCCTTCTCGATAACAATAGCACAGTTATTGTCAGCTGGCATTTAACAACAGCATCAGGGTTTGACAACAGTTCTGGACAGCTGGTGGTTAACAATAGCATCAGGGTTTGACACTCTGTGATATCGTTGATGTCCTTATGATGTTACCATCACGGTTCTGGACAGCAACAAGGTGTACAGACTTTTGTTCCACAGCAGCTCTATAACAGCTGATTCAGCGAATCAACTCCTCATAGCATTGATTCAAACCAATCCGGTGTGTCAGCTCTATCACAGCTGATTCAGCAAATCAACTCCTCATAGTCTTGATTCAAACCAATCAGGCGTGTCAGCTCTATCACAGCTGATTCAGCTAATCAAATGATCTAAGATCTGCTTTGTAATATCCACAGTAATGGTTAAGTTGAGGACTTGGTAAACTGATTCTAAGGAAAGCTTATACCCAACTGTGGATCTAAGAGAAACATGTCCCGCAGATACAATGACAAGTGGTTAAATATCATGTAAAATATCTACACACCTGCCCATTAAAATATATTTAATGTCATGAACTCCTTTTTAATAACCTTCATTGTAAGAAGACTCTCTCTACCCACAAACGTGTCTAGAAAATATGTTGTGGCAGCTGTTTGGAAGAGTTGGCCGATACTCAATCACTTCAAAGGCTTTAAACAATAAGCCTTGAATGCTGAGATGAGAATAGCATAGCCTAAGAAATTAAAAGATTGTTTGCCTTGCCTACTCAACATGTGTCTCCTGTAACGCCCCCTATGATGTTTCCAACAGTGACTTTATTAATACAGGACATTGTCACATTGTTGCTAATAAGTTGGGAGAACGTTGTGACATCTTCATTTTGCTCGTAGAGGGATGGAATGAGACGCTGCATCTGAAATAATCAGAATGCCACATTAATTCATCTGAACCAATTTGAAATAAATAACTTTTACACAACAATTGATTGCAGATGTTTGACAGAACATATACAATGGATATTAAAAGCTGTGACGTGATTGACTTGAAAAAAATAAGTGTTGATTTGATACCAAGAACCTATGTCTTTTAACAATTAGAAAACTCAGAAGTATATATAATGTTAAGGATATATCTCACATGTAATCTCCAATTTGGAGAAACAAATGAATTGTTTCAGTATTAGTGGTTCTTTTGGTAACACTTTATTTGAAGGGGCTCATCACTCTTTTGTGAAACCATCATTACACCTTTAAGCCTGTGTTGTAGTACCATTCATTACACCTTTAAGCCTGTGTTGTGGTACCATTCATTACACCTTTAAGCCTGTGTTGTGGTACCATTCATTACACCTTTAAGCCTGTGTTGTAGTACCATTCATTACACCTTTAAGCCTGTGTTGTAGTACCATTCATTACACCTTTAAGCCTGTGTTGTAGTACCATTCATTACACCTTTAAGCCTGTGTTGTAGTACCATTCATTACACCTTTAAGCCTGTGTTGTAGTACCATTCATTACACCTTTAAGCCTGTGATGTAGTACCATTCATTACACCTTTAAGCCTGTGTTGTAGTACCATTCATTACACCTTTAAGCCTGTGTTGTAGTACCATTCATTACACCTTTAAGCCTGTGTTGTAGTACCATTCATTACACCTTGAAGCCTGTGATGTAGTACCATTCATTACACCTTTAAGCCTGTGTTGTAGTACCATTCATTACACCTTTAAGCCTGTGTTGTAGTACCATTCATTACACCTTTAAGCATGTGTTGTAGTACCATTCATTACACCTTTAAGCCTGTGTTGTAGTACCATTCATTACACCTTTAAGCCTGTGTTGTGGTACCATTCATTACACCTTTAAGTCTGTGTTGTAGTACCATTCATTACACCTTTAAGCCTGTGTTGTAGTACCATTCATTACACCTTTAAGCCTGTGTTGTAGTACCATTCATTACACCTTTAAGCCTGTGTTGTAGTACCATTCATTACACCTTTAAGCCTGTGATGTAGTACCATTCATTACACCTTTAAGCCTGTGTTGTAGTACCATTCATTACACCTTTAAGCCTGTGTTGTAGTACCATTCATTACACCTTTAAGCCTGTGTTGTAGTACCATTCATTACACCTTTAAGCCTGTGTTGTAGTACCATTCATTACACCTTTAAGCCTGTGTTGTAGTACCATTCATTACACCTTTAAGCCTGTGTTGTAGTACCATTAATTACACCTTTAAGCCTGTGATGTAGTACCATTCATTACACCTTTAAGCCTGTGTTGTAGTACCATTCATTACACCTTTAAGCCTGTGTTGTAGTACCATTCATTACACCTTTAAGCCTGTGATGTAGTACCATTCATTGTAACAATCAAAACACATGTATTTAGCGTCATTCATAAGGAATCTTCAAAATACAAATCTTTATTTATACGGTGAAAACTTGTCATTTTAAAGTCTGTGTACCCAACACCCTGACAGACACACTACACTGACAGACTACACTACTAGTCAACAGGCTGGGGGTAGTGTAACAGGGTTGGTTTTGCTTCTACTAGACTCTTCCGAAATATGCATTATAAAGTTGATGTATTCAGAAAATAAGAATTTGTTCATAAATTACTTGCCTGGTTAAATAAAGGTAAAACAAATAGGGAAAAAATAAATATGTATTCTAATGTTTATGTATTCAGATTGGTTGGTTGAATTTCATGTCAATGAGGTGTTATGCCATTGGCCAAACTTGCATTGTTCCCAGTCTGAGATTTACATGGAAGCAGTAGGTCAAGTTCTAAACTAAAATATTGTATTTTATTTATGTAAGTCAGCAGCTCAAGGTCAGCCACAGAGCTCTACTCTAGGAGCAAGTCAGATGGACATGTCATTTGTAGACATTCCTGCAGTATGCAACCTGATCCTCCTTAAGGTCTCAAAATAGTCTAGAACAATCCATGGTAAAAGAATAAGGAGTGTGGTGCTCCTCGAAGTGGGTGGGACTAGAGAGACACAGACACACAGAGGCCTCTCATCCAATCCATTTCCTTTACCAGAGGTGTCCATAATTAACTTCTGCTTGGTTGTCCCTTCCAACCAGATATAAGGAGTCTGAGGCCCCTGTATCCATGAGTCAGATATCTTCTTCCTCTGTGGTAAGACTCCTTAGATTGTTACATTTGTCTCATATTTGTCCTCAGCATCTGAGGCGGTAGCTAACTGCATTGTTTGAGTTCATAATTTAATGTATTGTAAGGCCTTACACTATTCAATCAAGTGGCATTGATTTAAAATGTACTTTAATTGTGTTTTGCTTCAAATCTGTCACGTTCATTCAAGGTGAATAGTGCTGCACCTGCATTTGTTTGTAAATTCAGGGGGGGTGGTCAAGAATGTAGCTGGATTGTCAGGGCTACTTGACAGAATGTACAGTAAAGTAGGAAAATGAATGTTACCAGTTGCAACTGTAGTTGAATAGGACATGGCTGTAATGATGGAGTTGAATGATGCCATTCAAAATGTTTCTTGCCCTTCAGGGGCCAAATTACAAGGTTTTAGAATTGTGCGTATTCACAATACCGTAATGTTTCACAGGATCCTCCAAGACATACAAATTAAACTGTAGGAGGGGAAAAAGGTGAGACATGGTTTGTCTTCACATAAAAAGTGATGAAATAAATTCTGTGTGATAATACAGTACCGCTCACTCTGTTGACTGTGGAGGAAGCACCACAGAGTCAATCATGTATCTTGTTTCATCTCTTTCCTAGTGATCCGGCACCATGAGTACGGACGCGGAGATGCAAATCTACGGCAAGGCTGCCTTGTACCTTCGTAAACCCGAGAGGGAGAGGATGGAGGCACAAGCCGCACCCTTTGATTCAAAGAACGCCTGCTATGTGACAGACGTCAAGGAGCTGTACCTTAAGGGCTTGATCACTGGCAGGACAGAGGGAAAGTGTACTGTCAAAGTCACAAATGCTGATGGCACTACAGTGGTAAGTCTGATCTGAAAAGTATTGAAGTTAAAAAATTATCCAAATTGTCAAAAACATGCCAAAAGCTAATATGAAATCAGTAACGAAAAAAAGATTAAGAAGCATTTCTTTGTTCTTTTTTTAAGCAGAATATAACCTTCAGAAAAAGCATTTTTATTGCTGCTATTTAAAACTGTCATGGAATTATTGATAATGACAAGTCAAGAATCTCCATGTATTTGTCAGTGCGTGATTACAAAGTAGTTGGATTAAATGGGGGTAACCATTTTAATGAGAAAAAAGCATTGAGTCATGACCAGTTCGATCCGTGTGAAATCTAGATTTCTGACTGTTTCAGGACAAAGAGTTCAAAGAAGCAGACATCTACCAGATGAACCCCCCGAAGTACGACAAGATTGAGGACATGGCCATGATGACCTACCTGAATGAAGCCTCTGTGTTGTATAACCTCAAAGAGCGTTATGCAGCATGGATGATCTATGTAAGAAACCTGAAACCGGCAGGGTAGCCTAGTGGTTAGAGCGTTGGACTAGTAACCGGAAGGTTGCGAGTTCAAACCCCCGAGCTGACAAGGTACAAATCTGTCGTTCTGCCCCTGAACAGGCAGTTAACCCACTGTTCCCAGGCCGTCATTGAAAATAAGAATTTGTTCTTAACTGACTTGCCTAGTTAAATAAAGGTAAAATAAAAATAAAAAATAAACATACACACATACTGTAAATGAACATAAGAAATTCCTACATGCATGAACATGAGAAATACACACGTGAAGTACTACACTCAAATGAATAGTAGAAACCAAAACATACCAATACAGTAGACCCACATTAGTATACCATAGTACACCCACATCCTCACATAAATCCAGGTAAAAGTCCATCTAACTTTGCTAAACTCCTAATTGAAATCCCTTTCATCCAGACCTACTCTGGGCTCTTCTGTGCCACGGTGAACCCCTACAAGTGGCTCCCCGTGTACGACGAAGTGGTTGTCAACGCCTACAGAGGGAAGAAGAGGATGGAGGCTCCACCCCATATCTTCTCTGTCTCTGACAACGCCTTCCAGTTCATGATGATTGGTACGAGCTCTCATGGAGAAATGGATGGATGGATGGATGGATGGAATCTACTGTCTTCTAGTCTAAATTAGAACAGTTTGCTGGGAAGCATTCATTTCACTAGCCTTGAAAGGAAGATATTCCAAAATGAAATTCATGATGATGCTTATGAATACAATGATGTACTCCAAATGTTGATTGATTATAATAAGCAACATGTTTTTTGGTTCCAGATAAGGAGAATCAGTCCGTCCTGATTACGTAAGTTGTTTTCTATCATTTCACTTGAGAAGGTGTTTCTATTCTAATATATTGGGTGACTTGGTGTTATAAAATACAGGACATTATGAATGGATTAGGCTTTCTGTAGTAATGACTGGGTGTTATAAAATACAGGACATTATGAATGGATTAGGCTTTCTGTAGTAATGACTGGGTGTTATAAAATACAGGACATTATGAATGGATTAGGCTTTCTGTAGTAATGACTTGGTGTTATAAAATACAGGACATTATGAATGGATTAGGCTTTCTGTAGTAATGACTTGGTGTTATAAAATACAGGATATTATGAATGGATTAGGCTTTCTGTAGTAATGACTTGGGTGTTATAAAATACAGGACATTATGAATGGATTAGGCTTTCTGTAGTAATGACTTGGTGTTATAAAATACAGGACATTGTGAATGGATTAGACTATGCTTAACAATGACTCGATGAGGGTGAATATTCATTAATTATTTGCGTATGTTAGAAAACGTGTCTGCAGTGTATTTTTCAAAGCTATTTCTTAGTGAAAGCCAATCTGACATTCAAACATGTGACTAAACCAATCTTTCTCTGTCATATAAACCAGTGGAGAATCCGGTGCAGGAAAGACTGTCAACACCAAGCGTGTCATCCAGTACTTTGCCACCATTGCAGTTTCTGGTGTCAAGAAGGAAGCAGACCCCAGCAAAATGAAGGTAACACATTTTAGTTTGGTGTGCTGTGTAAACTTTGTTTTTCAAGCGGTGAATAGTTTTTTAATTAAAGTGTATTCTAGTTTCTGAGCAACTTGTGTTTGTCTCAATCAGGGGTCTCTTGAGGATCAGATCATTGCAGCTAACCCTCTGCTGGAGTCTTACGGTAATGCCAAGACAGTGAGGAACGACAACTCGTCTCGCTTTGTAAGTATGAAGGGCATACTGTGGACGTGACCTTCAATTGGAAAAAATATTTTAGTAGTTCCCTATAGGTGTCATAATACCCATAAAACCTTGCGGTAAAAACAGGGAAATGCGTCCAATTGTTTTTCCACCTTTTATTTCTCCCATAGGGGATTTTAGAAACACTTTAAATAAGGGCTATGGTCCATGTAGGCTCACCCTGGCGTGACGTTTTGATCACCGTGTCAAACAGAAAAGGTGACTTTTATCAAAATATTTTTCTCTATTTACTCTCAGATTTTCAAAATGCTAATTAGCATCAAAGTAGACATCATGGAAAAATACAAATCACTGCAAGATCTTGCAGGTCATCTCTAGCGGACATCTTTGCTAACAGATGTTGTGTCAATAAATGTAGCCAATTTATTAATTACTAAATTTAGCTAACATTAGAGATTAATCCAGAGATTCTAACCTTTGCCTAATTTAGGCACTCTCGTCCAGATCATTATGGCATATGTAGTTCTTTATGTTAGCCACATTAGCAGGGAATTAGCATTTCATTTGTTGTGGCTAAATACAGGCAAAAATATTTCGCTAAAAGTCACCTTGTCTTAGATAGATTTACAGTTATCAAAACTACACGCTAGAGTGAGCCTACACAAAACCCAGCACTTGTTTTAAGTGTTTTTAAAATCCACTATTGGTAAAATGAATGGTGTGTATAAACGTTTGGAACCATTTCCCTGTTTGACCGCTAGGTTTTATGGGTATTACGACTGATACTGTGGTGCTCTATGGTTTTGTCAATAGATGTCAAACAAATTGTGTCTTTTCAGGGGTCTATCAAAGTAAAATATTAGATTTATTTAGTTGACCTATTTCTAACCCCCATGCTTTACAACAGGGTAAATTCATCAGGATTCACTTCCAAGGAGGAAAACTGGCTAAAGCTGACATTGAGACCTGTGAGTTGGTTTCCCTTGTTTCTCAATGCTTTCCTTAAATCACACAGAATATTTGTTGGAGATTGAATCATCAAATGTAATGTTATCTTATGTTGTCTCTCTCTCTCTCTCTCTCTCTCTATCTCTCTCTCTCTCTCTCTCTCTCTCTCTCTCTCTCTCTCTCTCTCTCTCTCTCTCTCTCTCTCTCTCAGACCTGCTAGAGAAGTCCAGAGTGGCCTTCCAGCTGCCCGCTGAGAGAGGCTACCATATCTTCTACCAGATGATGACCAACCACAAACCTGAGCTAGTTGGTAAGGCAAAGTACAGGTTAAGGTGAAATTATTTACACTGCCATCTGTGGAACTTATTCAAATGTTTCCTAGTCCACACTGTTAATATTATTATAATGAGTACTTCCAAGGTAACAAGGCATCTAAACATGAGGCAGGTCTTTCAAGGTCTTTCATGGGAAAGATCAAGTAATGCACTGTGATACACTAGTCCAGGAGCATCAGTCCCCCTCTTTTGATGCTATGCATTATATACTGCATGTATCCTTGAGTCCATCTATTTAGTAAAGGAGGGAGAGATACTGTAAAGGTAGGACAGCAGAATTCTCAGTGATTTAACTGACAAGCCATTCTCCGTTGTCCACAGAAATGACACTCATCACCACCAACCCTTACGACTTCCCCATGATCAGCCAGGGTCAGATCAGTGTGGCCAGCATTGACGACAAGGTCGAGCTGGATGCCACCGATGTGAGTGATACAAAGTGTGAACCAAACTCTAGATATGGAATGGGTAGGCACACAATACACACTGAATGCATTGCTCAAATCCAACTTGATGGCAGCTGGCCATCTTGTGTTAGTTAGTCATGTGCTTCAAGGCCATTCTTCATGCCTTCACACTTCACCTTGAGGCATACACATGTAAGACATCAGATACTGCCACTAAGTCCCCTGTGGAACTGTGTAAAACTCATATTGTGATGTCATATACTAGTGTGTTGCCCAAAAGTAATCATGTGGAACTGAGAAGCCAGTTAATTCTAACCATCCCATTTGTTCTGGACTGAATACAGAATGGTAGTGTACTGTAACTGAGCAAACTACCGTTCAGTTCTTCACTGTTGTACTTCCTGTTTAATACCAGGATGCCATTACAATCCTGGGCTTCTCTAACGATGAGAAAATGGCCATCTACAAGCTGACAGGAGCTGTAATGCACCATGGCAACTTGAAATTCAAGCAGAAGCAGCGTGAGGAGCAGGCCGAGTCAGATGGAACCGAGGGTGAGTCCCACTCGTAAGACGTAATATATGGAAAGCATTAGTCCCTTTCCCCAACGTAGAAATACAACAACGTAAGAAGTTAATTCCACGTAAACGGATGTGTTGTGATTTTCATTTAAAATGTATGACCAACATAAATCATACATTTTACAGTTTAACAAACCATTCAACTCAACTTTTAACAATTTACACTGAAAATATTACAAAAAAACATTTACTGTGCAGATGTGCAAAGTTTGGTAACAAGAATTCTAGTAAAATCTCCCTCAGTTTTTCTGTGCCCAACACTGCTCTGAATTAAGATTCAACAATGTCTGCAAATAGCACAACTGAGTGATTTGAAAAGTCAATATAATATAATACCCATAGCAAAAAATGTTATCTTTAATTTATAATACATGGAAACTATGAGAATAGAAAGGTTCAGTACTTTTGTGAAGCATCACAGCACAATTGAAAAATGGCAAATAGAAACTGGAGAGAGTTGGGAGAGGTTGAGGGTAGCTAAAGGATTTGACTAAAAACAAACAGAAGACAACTGTTGTAAAATATCCGTAAAATGTGTATAGTATGTATAAACTGGAAGAAGTAGCCTAAGTGTTGTTGTCCATTAGTTTACTCCAAATAGGGGAGATGTGGTAGGGTTAGGGGCAAATATAGACTTTGGGCATCACAGTACATTAGAGCTCAGTGGAGTACAGTACAGCACAGCACAATATAGTACAGTAGAGTAGAGTAGAGTTCAGTACAATACAGTATGGTATATTATAGAGTACTCAACTTGTGTCCAACTTTGTACTGAACTCTACTGTAAAGTGCTGTACTGTACTGAACTATACACTACTGTACTGAACTATACACTACTGTACTGTACTATACACTACTGTACTGTACTATACACTACTGTACTGAACTATACACTACTGTACTGTACTATACACTACTGAACTGTACTATACACTACTGTACTGTACTATTCACTACTGTACTGTACACTACACTACTGTACTGAACAATACACTACTGTACTGAACTATATACTACTGTACTGAACTATATACTACTGTACTGAACAATACACTACTGTACTGTACTATACACTACTGAACTGTACTATACACTACTGTACTGTACTATTCACTACTGTACTGTACTATACACTACTGTACTGAACAATACACTACTGTACTGAACTATACACTACTGTACTGAACAATACACTACTGTACTGAACAATACACTACTGTACTGAACTATACACTACTGTACTGAACTATACACTACACTACTGTACTGAACTATACACTACTGTACTGAACTATACACTACACTACTGTACTGAACTATACACTACTGTACTGAACAATACACTACTGTACTGAACAATACACTACTGTACTGAACTATACACTACTGTACTGAACTATACACTACTGTACTGAACTATACACTACTGTACTGAACTATACACTACTGTACTGAACAATACACTACTGTACTGAACTATACACTACTGTACTGAACTATATACTACTGTACTGAACAATACACTACTGTACTGAACAATACACTACTGTACTGAACTATACACTACTGTACTGAACAATACACTACTGTACTGAACTATACACTACACTACTGTACTGAACAATACACTACTGTACTGAACTATACACTACTGTACTGAACAATACACTACTGTACTGAACTATACACTACACTACTGTACTGAACTATATACTACACTACTGTACTGTACTGAACTATATACTACACTACTGTAATGAACAATACACTACTGTACTGAACTATACACTACTGTACTGTACTGAACTATACACTACTGTACTGAACTATACACTACTGTACTGAACTATATACTACACTACTGTACTGAACTATACACTACTGTACTGAACTATACACTACTGTACTGTACTATACACTACTGTACTGTACACTACACTACTGTACTGAACAATACACTACTGTACTGAACTATACACTACACTACTGTACTGAACTATACACTACTGTACTGAACTATACACTACTGTACTGAACTATATACTACACTACTGTACTGAACTATACACTACTGTACTGAACTATACACTACTGTACTGTACTATACACTACTGTACTGAACTATACACTACTGTACTGAACTATACACTACTGTACTGAACTATACACTACTGTACTGAACTATATACTACACTACTGTACTGAACTATACACTACTGTACTGAACTATACACTACTGTACTGTACTATACACTACTGTACTGAACTATACACTACACTACTGTACTGAACTATACACTACTGTACTGAACTATACACTACTGTACTGTACTATATACTACTTTACTGAACTATACACTACTGTATTGTACTATACTATACTGAACTGTACTACACACTACTGAACTCATATCCAATCATATCAAATGTATTTATATAGCCCTTCTTACATTAGCTGATATCTCAAAGTGCTGTACAGAAACCCAGCCTAAAATCCCAAACAGCAAGCAATGCAGGTGTAGAAGGACGGTGGCTAGGAAAAACTGCATAGAAAGGCCAAAACCTAGGAAGAAACCTAGAGAGGAACCAGGCTATGTGGGGTGGCCAGTCCTCTTCTGGCTGTGCCGGGTGGAGATTATAACAGAACATGGCCAAGATGTTCAAATGTTCATAAATGACCAGCATGGTCAAATAATAATAATCACAGTAGTTGTCGAGGGTGCAACAAGTCAGCACCTCAGCAGTAAATGTCAGTTGGCTTTTCATAGCCGATCATTCAGAGTATCTCTACTGCTCCTGCTGTCTCTAGAGAGTTGAAAACTGCAAGTCTGGGACAGGTAGCACGTCCGGTGAACAGGTCAGGGTTCCATAGCCACAGGAAGAACAGTTGAAAGTGGAGCAGCAGCACGGCCAGGTGGACTGGGGACAGCAAGGAGTCATCATGCCAGGTAGTCTGAGGCATGGTCCTAGGGCTCAGGTCCTCCGAGAGAGAGAGAAAGAAAGAGAGAAAGAGAGAATTAGAGAGAGCATACTTAAGTTCACACAGGACACCGGATAGGACAGGAGGAGTACTCCATATATAACAAACTGACCCTAGTAGACTGACACATAAACTACTGCAGCATAAATACTGGAGGCTGAGACAGGAGGGGTCAGGAGACACTGTGGCCCCATCCGAGGACACCCCCGGACAGGGCCAATCAGGCAGGATATAACCCCACCCACTTTGCCAAAGCACATCCCCCACACAACTAGAGGGATATCTTCAACCACCAACTTACCATCCTGAGACAAGGCTGAGTATAGCCCACAAATATCTCCGCCACGGCACAACCCAAGGGGGGGCGCCAACCCAGACAGGAAGATCACGTCAGTGACTCAACCCACTCAAGTGACGCACCCCTCCTAGGGATGGCATGGAAGAGCACCAGTAAGCCAGTGACTCAGCCCCTGTAATAGGGTTAGAGGCAGAGAATCCCAGTGGAGAGAGAGGAACAGGACCAGGCAGAGACAGCAAGGGTGGTTCGTTGCTCCAGAGCCTTTCCGTTCACCTTCCCACTCCTGGGCCAAACTACACTCAATCATATGACCTACTGAAGAGATGAGTCTTCATTAAAGACTTAAAGGTTGAGACTGAGTCTGCGTCTCACATGGATAGGCAGACCATTCCATAAAAATGGAGCTCTATAGGAGAAAGTCCTGCCTCCAGCTGTTTGCTTAGAAATTCTAGGGACAATTAGGAGGCCTGCGTCTTGTGACCGTAGCATACGTGTAGCATATGTGTAGGTATGTACGGCAGGACCAAATCGGAAAGATAGGTAGGAGCAAGCCCATGTAATGCTTTGTAGGTTAGCAGTAAAACCTTGAAATCAGCCCTTGCCTTAACAGGAAGCCAGTGTAGGGAGGCTAGCACTGGAGTAATATGATCAAATGTTTTTGGTTCTAGTCAGGATTCTAGCAGCCGTATTTAGCACTAACTGAAGTTTATTTAGTGTTTTTTCCGGGTAGCCGGAAAGTAGAGCATTGCAGTAGTCTAACTATACACTACTGTACTGTACTGTACTATACTGTACTGAAATATACACTACTGTACTGAACTATACACTACTGTACTGTACTATACTGTACTGAAATATACACTACTGTACTGAACTATACACTACTGTACTGTACTGTACAATACTGTACTGAAATATACACATTCTGTACTGTATAAACTTGTGAACCCAACTGTGGTTTATGACTACTATGATTTCCCATTGTAGCCAATTCAATTTCTTTCCGGAAATTCTGTTACCGATGAATAATTCATAAACAAAATTGATATGAGTAGAAACACTAGCTAACTAATCTACCTTTACTAGCTAACTAATCTACCTATACTATACACTACACTACTGTACTGAACTATACACTACTGGGCTGAACTAAACACTACACTACTGTACTGTACTATACACTACTGTACTGTACTATACACTACTGGGCTGAACTAAACACTACACTACTGTACTGAACTATACACTACTGTACTGTACTATACACTACTGGGCTGAACTAAACACTACACTACTGTACTGAACTATACACTACTGTACTGTACTATACACTACTGAACTGAACTATACACTACTGAACTGAATTGATATGAGTAAAAACACTAACTAATTGGCAGGTCTCCCTTTACTTGTTAATTCTGTAAAGCTTCATTGTTCTCCCGCCTCATGAGGTAACAGAATTTTAATGCACAAGGCAATGTTTTTTAAACTTACAGAAGGCAGAAACATTTCTCCAAAACAAAATATAAGTGTTGATATTAGTTGTATTCCTAATACCTTTCAAGACTTTTTCTGCTGTTTTATAAAACCCATGTTCATCTGTTTGACCAGAAATCTAAGCATTTGTTTATTCATCATTTTCAAGATGGCAAATGGTAAAACAAATATATATATATTTTTTCCTTAATTTCTAGAAAATATAGACTCTTAGCTTTCATTTGACACCCAATTTGACATGCGCCTATGAACTTCCCATGTTGGTGCTCATTGGTCCTTTTACAGGGAAATGAACAAGACAGACGGTGCCACATGAAAGTCAGGCAGGATGTACATTTTGGAGATCAAATTCCAACCTCCAGAAATGATTTGAATAATGGATGTGGGTGAAAATGAAAACTTAACCTATAAAAGACATCTGACTCAAGCGATCTGTTGTTGTTGGTTTTCTCTACAGTGGCTGATAAAATCGGCTACCTGCTGGGCCTGAACTCAGCTGAGTTGCTGAAATGTCTGTGCTACCCCAGAGTGAAGGTCGGCAACGAGTACGTGACCAAGGGACAGACTGTGCCTCAGGTAAAGCGGTTAAACACACAGCATCAAATATTTTCTGACCACCTGAATTATTTTGGGGACAATTGCATTGCTTTTTATAAATACTTAGGTTGTTTTTCCCAACCTTATCACTGGACATGGTCAATATATCATGTATTAATTTGAGGCATTATCATTGAAGGTTTATAATGCAGTCATGGCTCTGGCCAAGTCCATCTATGAGAGGATGTTCTTGTGGATGGTCATCCGTATCAACGAGATGTTGGACACCAAGAATCCCAGACAGTTCTATATCGGTGTGCTCGATATTGCTGGATTTGAGATCTTTGATGTGAGTATGAGACCAGAACAAGACATTGAGTTGTGATTGAGAAGGATTACAGCCTTGTATCATGAAATGATCCCTTCTGAAATTCCATCAACAGTACAACAGCATGGAGCAGCTGTGCATCAACTTCACCAATGAGAAACTGCAACAGTTTTTCAACCACACCATGTTCGTCCTGGAACAAGAGGAGTACAAGAAGGAGGGAATCGTCTGGGCCTTCATTGACTTCGGCATGGACTTGGCTGCCTGCATTGAGCTTATTGAGAAGGTAAGTTGTCTGTAAGGATTATATTGGGATGCAACATCAAAGCTCATAGGGAGCGCATTGAGAGATATTATCACAATGGTACAACATATCTGACTGTTGAGAACTCAATATGTTTCCTATGATGACCCCTAAATGAATATAATCCTATAAAATGATGTTTGCTAAAGAAATAAATGTGATCCGAAATGCAAATGTTTTTACAGTCACTTTAACTATACATTCATGTACATATGTACATACTACCTCAATTGGCCCGAACAACCAGTGCTCCCGCACATTGGCTAACCGGGCTATCTGCATTGTGTCCCGCCACCCACCACCCCCCAACCACCCCCCAACCCCTCTTTATGCTACTGCTACTCTCTGTTCATCATATATGCATAGTCACTCTAACCATATCTACATGTACATACTACCTCAATCAGCCTGACTAACCAGTATGTAGCCTCGCTACTTTAAATAGCCTCGCTACTGTTTTTCACTGTCTTTTTACAGTTGTTTTATTTCTTTACTTATCTATTGTTCACCTAATGCCTTTTTTGCACTAGTAGAGCCTGTAAGTAAGCATTTCACATTAAGGTCTACTACACCTGTTGTATTCAGCATTTCACTGTAAGGTCTACTACGTGACAAATAAACTTTGATTTGATTTGAAATATCACTCATTTGATAAACATCTCTTTTTGTAAAGCCATTGGGCATCTTCTCCATCCTTGAAGAGGAGTGCATGTTCCCCAAAGCTTCAGACACTACCTTCAAGAACAAGCTGAACGACCAACATCTTGGCAAAACCAAGGCATATGAGAAACCCAAGCCTGCCAAAGGAAAGGCAGAAGCCCACTTCTCCCTGGTGCACTACGCCGGCACTGTGGACTACAACATCACTGGCTGGCTGGAGAAGAACAAGGACCCCCTGAACGACTCAGTTATTCAGATGTACGGGAAGTCCTCAGTCAAACTGTTGGCTGCCCTGTATCCCGCTGCCCCACCTGAGGGTAAGACCAGCATCAAGTCAAAAGATTAAATTAATAAGCAACAGTTACAACTCAGACCCACATTGTCTTTAAAGCACTGGCCACCAACCTTTTCAGAGTCAAGATCACTTTGTGAGTCAAAATGCAAGCCAAGATCTACTGCTGAGAATTGTTTTAACAACGACTTAGAAAACACAAGCCTATGCAACATGAACCAATTAAAAACAGTCCTGTAGCAATGATGTTTGTTCAGTAGGCTATAGGCCCAATACATTATCACTGTACACAGGTTATACTTGAATTGCCCTGCCAATGTGATGTTTTTCAGACAATTTTGAAATTGTATATATATATATATAAAGAAAATAGGTATATGATCACACTGGTAATAGATCATTTGTCGTATTGCTGATTGAGCCACAGCTGAGTAATGGTTCATAACAGTAATAATAATTAATAATAAACTGAAATATTCCTCGATATTAAATAAGACACAAGCCACTAATAATAACAACACAAGCATATCAGAACACTTTGCTTTACTCGTTCATTACAGCTGCAGTGCTGGTTGTAGTCATTCATTACAGAAGCAGTGCTGGTTGTAGTCATTCATTACAGCTGCAGTGCTGGTTGTAGTCATTCATTACAGCTGCAGTGCTGGTTGTAGTCATTCATTACAGCTGCAGTGCTGGTTGTAGTCATTCATTACAGCTGCAGTGATGGTTGTAGTCATTCATTACAGCTGCAGTGCTGGTTGTCCTCATTCATTACAGCTGCAGTGCTGGTTGTAGTCATTCATTACAGTGATGGTTGTAGTCATTCATTACAGCTGCAGTGATGGTTGTAGTCATTCATTACAGCTGCAGTGCTGGTTGTAGTCATTCATTACAGAAGCAGTGCTGGTTGTAGTCATTCATTACAGCTGCAGTGATGGTTGTAGTCATTCATTACAGCTGCAGTGCTGGTTGTAGTCATTCATTACAGCTGCAGTGCTGGTTGTCCTCATTCATTACAGCTGCAGTGCTGGTTGTCCTCATTCATTACAGCTGCAGTGCTGGTTGTAGTCATTCATTACAGCTACAGTGATGGTTGTAGTCATTCATTACAGCTGCAGTGCTGGTTGTAGTCATTCATTACAGCTACAGTGCTGGTTGTAGTCATTCATTACAGCTGCAGTGATGGTTGTAGTCATTCATTACAGCTGCAGTGCTGGTTGTCCTCATTCATTACAGCTGCAGTGCTGGTTGTCCTCATTCATTACAGCTGCAGTGCTGGTTGTCCTCATTCATTACAGCTACAGTGCTGGTTGTAGTCATTCATTACTGCTGCAGTGCTGGTTGTAGTCATTCATTACAGCTGCAGTGCTGGTTGTAGTCATTCATTACAGCTGCAGTGCTGGTTGTAGTCATTCATTACAGCTACAGTGCTGGTTGTAGTCATTCATTACTGCTGCAGTGATGGTTGTAGTCATTCATTACAGTGCTGGTTGTAGTCATTCATTACAGAAGCAGTGCTGGTTGTAGTCATTCATTACAGCTGCAGTGCTGGTTGTAGTCATTCATTACAGCTGCAGTGCTGGTTGTAGCATGAGTGGAAGTAGGGAGAACACGCATTTTATGTCTCATAAAAGTGTTGAACAAAGTGTTGAATAACAACTTAAACATGAACTAACTCATTAAAACAGCACCGCTCTGCTGTATTTGTCGAGTCTCTCTAGTCATAGTTTATATCGTTTTTACATCTCAATGTAGTAACTTTGTTGTGGGTCCGATTCTTGTTTTGACAGTCTATGGAGTCTATGGCTCGAGGAAACTGTACAGGCAGTAGGCCTATACGTGCAGTTGATTTGCTCTCTACCTTCAGACATGAAACGGTTTAAAATCCTGATCGTCATGTTGGTGACCAATGCTTTAAATTCTTTGAATGAATCACAATTTATCAGGGTTATTACTGGGTTCATTTACTCATTCAATAGGTGTTATTTTGCACAATCCCGTTGGCAGCATTTGATTCTCTCATTTCTAATGATCTTTTACTTATTCACATTTGAACAGATACGACCAAGAAAGGAGGCAAGAAGAAGGGTGGCTCCATGCAGACTGTGTCGTCCCAGTTCAGGGTGAGCTTTTGAAATGTGTATTTTCAGTCCTCCAAAAGGAGAATTGATTAACATAACTGATTTCTGAGAAAATGGTTTGTAACCCTCTTCCAGGAGAACTTACAAAAGCTGATGACCAACTTGAGGAGCACTCATCCTCACTTTGTGCGCTGCCTGATCCCCAACGAGTCAAAGACTCCAGGTACAAGAAATATTAAGTTAAATATGACATCTTATCAGTACAGTATCAGTAACCTTAACAAGCCCAATCCTTTAATCTGTTAATAATAAGTATTAAAGAGACATGGTTTGTTTTTCCAGGTCTGATGGAGAACTTCCTGGTTATCCACCAGCTCAGGTGTAATGGTGTTCTGGAAGGTATCAGGATCTGCAGAAAGGGCTTCCCCAGCAGAATCATCTATGCTGACTTCAAGCAGAGGTACACTCACACAACACACACACACACACACACACACACACACACACACACACACACACACACACACACACACACACACACACACAACACAACACAACACAACACAACACAACACACCACACCACACAACACACACACCTGCTCCAAGTGTTTTCCCAGCATCAGAATAGGCTTACTTTTTATGTAATATAACCAACCTATTACAACTTGACATGTTTTAAAAATGTCTCCTCATTCAGGTACAAAGTACTGAATGCCAGTGTCATCCCTGAGGGCCAGTTCATGGACAACAAGAAGGCTTCTGAGAAGCTGCTTGGGTCCATTGATATAAATCACGACGATTACAAGTTTGGACACACCAAGGTCAGTCAAATATTTATTATTATTTTTACATTTATTTTTTATTTCACCTTTATTTAACCAGGTAAGCTAGTTGAGAAGAAGTTCTCATTTACAACTGCGACATGGCCAAGATAAAGCAAAGCAGTGTGACAGAAACAACAACACAGAGTTTCACATAATAAACAAGCGTAAAATCAATAACACAGTAGAAAGAACAGAAAGTCTATGTGCAGTGTGTGCAAATGTCGTGAGGAGGTAAGAAAATAAATAGACCATAGTAGCGAAGTAATTACAATTTAGCAAATTAAGAGTGATAGATGAGCAGATGGTGATTTGCAAGTAGAAATATTGTTCTGCAAAAGAGCAGAAAAGTCAATAAAAACAATATGGGGATGAGGTAGTTAGATTGGGCTATTTACAGATGGGCTATGTACAGCTGCAGCTATCGGTTTAACGTTAGTGAGGGAATATGTCTCCAGCTTCAGTGATTTTTGCAGAGAACTGCTGTGTACATTATTCATCGACAACTCCAGAATAACTTCCAACTGACAAACAAGCTATCCCATGGTGTGTTAGTTAGCACTGCAATGTTAATGTTGTTCCCCTGTTCTGATCCAACCCTTTCTATCTGTCACCATCTGACTCTGGTTCCAATGGCCATGTTGACCTGTGTCTCAGGTGTTCTTCAAAGCCGGTCTGCTGGGTGTCTTGGAGGAGATGAGAGACGAGAAGCTGGCTGTTCTGGTCGGCATGGTCCAGGCTCTCAGCCGTGGATTCCTCATGAGAAAAGAGTTCACCAAGATGATGGAGAGGAGGTGAGGAAGAGTAGACATCTTGGCAAAGCTTTCTGTGAACCACCTGAATGTAATGCATTATGATCACATACTGTATATGCTGTGAGTTGATCAGAATGAGAAAGTAGGTCTTATAATGTTCTATTAGTGCTGCAGTTTGTGGATTTGGCAAAGCTGTTCAGTTGTCTTTTATATTGATGATATTTACCCATTCATTATTAAATAATATAAAATGCCTCCTGATTTAAGTATGACCTGTCAGTCCTTGCATCTAGAACTCTGTCTATGAATGTAAGAGTTGTTTCATTTCCTTAGCTCCGTTCCTCAGCTGTATACTCAAAGTGTTGAGGGGATGTTGTTCTTTAAATCCCAGAATGTAGCTTTAAGCACGTCACTCACCATGCCACTCTATCCTCTCTGTCGACCAGAGATGCCATCTTCACCGTCCAGTACAACATCCGTTCATTCATGAATGTGAAAACCTGGCCATGGATGAAGGTGTACTTCAAGATCAAGCCCCTGCTGAAGAGCGCTGAGACGGAGAAGGAGCTGGCCAACATGAAGGAGAACTTTGACAAGATGAAAACAGACCTGGCCAAGGCTCTGGCCAAGAAGAAGGAGTTGGAGGAGAAGATGGTGTCCATGCTACAAGAGAAGAACGACCTGGCACTCCAAGTTGCATCTGTGAGTGAGAAATGATCTTCATAAGGTCATATTTTCATACACATGAATACACCATTTTTTTTATTGCACATGTTAAACATATATTTTATGAATATTGATTTGCTCTGAACTCTATGACTAAATAAATTCCATATTTTGATAAACAAAGTGAGGAGGCTGATTTTTCTCCTGTTCTGAAATCAGGAATCAGAGAATCTGAACGATGCTGAGGAAAGGTGTGAGGGACTCATCAAGAGCAAGATCCAGCTGGAGGCCAAACTCAAAGAAACGACAGAGAGGCTGGAGGATGAGGAGGAGATGAATGCTGAGTTGACTGCCAAGAAGAGGAAGCTGGAGGATGAGTGCTCTGAGCTGAAGAAGGACATTGATGACCTGGAGCTCACCCTGGCCAAAGTGGAGAAGGAGAAGCACGCCACTGAAAACAAGGTCTTGTGTCTTACCAAAGACAGTTTAACCAAACAATAACTCATACCATAATCAACTCAAAAAATTGCTCAACAGAAATGGAAATCCAGATGTATTGTAACGAAATAGTAGAATAGTGGTACTCCCCACATTTATTGTATGTTCAGCTGCCCCTCGTTTATAACTTCCATTCAGTACACTGGCATGGAGTACACTGCCACCTAGTGTTGAATCTATAGAACAGTACCTGTTGACACATGTCAAATCTGAATTAAATGAATGCAATACATGAAACTAAATCTCCCCTTTATGGTGAAGTGACAAAAGGCTAATTATGTGGTGGCGGTATTCAGGTTAAAAACCTGACAGAGGAGATGGCGTCTATGGATGAGAGTGTTGTCAAGCTGACCAAGGAGAAGAAAGCCCTCCAAGAGGCCCACCAGCAGACACTGGACGACCTGCAGGCAGAGGAGGACAAAGTCAACACTCTGACCAAGTCCAAGACCAAGCTGGAACAGCAAGTGGACGACGTGAGTGGAGTTTGACATTTTGGCCACGATAGTATTTAAGATGTTATTATCTTCAGTTGTTTAGATTTGAACAATACATGTGTGTTTTTATCTTGTAGCTTGAGGGTTCTCTGGAGCAAGAGAAGAAGGTCCGTATGGACCTTGAGAGAGCCAAGAGAAAGCTGGAGGGAGATCTGAAACTGGCCCAGGAGTCCATAATGGACCTGGAGAATGACAAGCAGCAGTCTGATGAGAAAATCAAGAAGTAAGCAAACAATACCTGCCGTATTGACAGTAATGGTTGTTCTTGTCTAATTCTTGTAATTATAAATTAGCATTTACCTGCGATACGTATGATACTCTAACTTCACTCTATCGAACCCAAACCAACCTTGCAATCCACATGTTTGTGTTTCTTAGGAAGGAGTTTGAGACATCCCAGCTCCTCAGTAAAATAGAGGATGAACAGTCTCTGGGAGCTCAGCTACAGAAGAAGATCAAGGAACTCCAGGTACAGTACAGGACCTAAGCTCCAGTACAGGAAAGAACACACCTGAAACATCTCCTAAAAAAATATTCTGGTATCACACATTTTTTGGAAGATGTGGTTTCTTATCGTAGTGGTTTTGGTT
The DNA here is from genome assembly GCF_013265735.2 of Oncorhynchus mykiss. Classification (NCBI taxonomy): domain Eukaryota; kingdom Metazoa; phylum Chordata; class Actinopteri; order Salmoniformes; family Salmonidae; genus Oncorhynchus; species Oncorhynchus mykiss. The sequence continues at coordinate 37,643,708 of NC_048592.1, forward strand.
TCCGCATGGGACGCTATCTACTGACTGTATTAGTCTAACTGGTTTTGTATGGACACATTTAAAAAATAATTATACTCTTATTGTTTTATCTATTGTATCATCAACTGTGCTACTGCCCCCTGTTCTAGGCCCGTATTGAGGAGCTGGAGGAGGAAATTGAAGCTGAGCGTGCTGCCAGGGCTAAGGTTGAGAAGCAGAGAGCCGATCTCTCCAGGGAACTTGAGGAGATCAGCGAGAGGCTGGAGGAGGCTGGAGGCGCCACTGCTGCTCAGATTGAGATGAACAAGAAGCGTGAGGCTGAGTTCCAGAAGCTGCGTCGTGATCTTGAAGAGTCCACCCTGCAGCATGAGTCCACAGCCGCCGCACTGCGCAAGAAACAGGCCGACAGTGTGGCTGAGCTCGGGGAGCAGATTGACAACCTGCAGCGCGTCAAGCAGAAGCTGGAGAAGGAGAAGAGTGAGTACAAGATGGAGATTGATGACCTCTCCAGCAACATGGAGGCCATCGCCAAGGCTAAGGTGAGTTGTGATGTTTTGATCAAGCAGTGTTGAGGAGGGTCAACTACATTACCATTCAAGTGAACTGAAGTTGACAGGAGTCTCATATATAAAGTAATGAAGGAACATATTTCACTAACAGGGCAATCTGGAGAAGATGTGCCGTACTCTTGAGGACCAGCTGAGCGAGATCAAGACTAAGAATGATGAGAATGTTCGCCAGATCAACGACATCAGTGGACAGAGGGCCAGACTCCTGACAGAAAATGGTACCATCATCAACAAAGAACAACAAACCAATTAATTATTCAGTAAAACACAATAACAAGTATTGGGGGCTGTATCCACGTATTCCAGTCCACAGAGTTTCTACTGTTCTGACTTAAACTGTAATGGTCGCACTTTAGAGCCATTTGTTACATTATCAGAAAAAATATTTTATTCAGATTACTAATACCTTTGAAAAACTAGATGATTACTTATTTAATTTATTTTAAATTCAGAAATTATGTTGGTCAAAAAATACATTGACTTTGACTTATGATGACACACCAAATGGATTTGATGGATACTTTATGCTTCTAATGCCTCTAAGGAGAAAGTAATCCAAAAGCAACACAGTAATCAGATTACATTGCTGAGTTTGGGTAATCCAAAAGTTACGTTACTGATTACAATTTGACAGGTAACTAGTAACTGTAATGGATTATATTCAGAAAGTAACCTACCCAACCCCGAATATTTAACACCTAACATTGCCCTACATTACCATGAAATACATGTTCAGTCTTAGAGAACAGAGACCCAATTAACAAGATGTCCCTCTGTCCCTGCAGGTGAGTTTGGCCGCCAGCTGGAGGAGAGGGAATCTCTGGTGTCTCAGCTGACCAGAGGCAAACAGGCCTTCACCCAGCAGGTGGAGGAGCTGAAGAGGCAGATTGAAGAGGAGGTCAAGGTAAAACAATTTTGAAATCCAAATGTGGCCCTCGAGACAAAATGATTGCCCACTCCTGATAGACAGTGATTAGGCCACCTTTAGAGACTACTACTACTACTGTCATATGTTTTACTATCTCTCTTAGTCTATACATTTCACTCTTTGTCTCACAAAGGCTAAAAACGCACTGGCCCATGGTGTCCAGTCTGCCCGCCATGACTGTGACCTCCTGAGGGAGCAGTTTGAGGAAGAGCAGGAGGCCAAGGCAGAGCTGCAACGCGGCATGTCCAAGGCCAACAGTGAGGTGGCTCAGTGGAGGACTAAGTATGAAACTGATGCCATCCAGCGCACAGAAGAGCTGGAGGAGTCCAAGTGAGTCGCACGGAACAGCAAAACTAAAATATAGAGTGTGGATAGTGAGTGGTAGGGAACTCTAAAATAAGATCACGTTGAGATGTATTGTAACGTTTGTACACCCTCTGTCATCCAACAGGAAGAAGCTGGCCCAGCGTCTGCAGGAGGCTGAGGAGACCATTGAGGCGACCAACTCCAAGTGTGCCTCCCTGGAGAAGACCAAGCAGAGGCTGCAGGGAGAGGTGGAGGACCTCATGATTGACGTTGAAAGAGCAAACGCCATGGCCGCCAACCTAGACAAGAAGCAGAGGAACTTTGACAAGGTGAAAATGCATTATCCTCAACCTAGAGTATTATTTTCTGTCAGCTGTATGATCAAATGTAGCATATTTCTGACTCAAAACTCTTCATCAAGACCTAATGAAAATCCCATTGATTTCCCTAGGTTCTGGCAGAGTGGAAGCAGAAGCATGAGGAGGGCCAGGCTGAGCTGGAAGGAGCTCAGAAGGAGGTTCGCTCAATGAGCACTGAACTCTTCAAGATGAAGAACTCCTACGAGGAGGCTCTGGATCATCTGGAGACTCTGAAGAGAGAGAACAAGAACCTGCAACGTGAGCATTTGACAGCAGTTCTATTGTACTCATGTTTGACTAGTGTAAACATCAACATTTCAATTTTTTTCAACTTATAATCGATATTCCTTTGAACAACCCAAAGGAGTGGGGGCATTTAGATTCACAAGAACCTATGAAGTGCTGATTAATTCATGAATCAAATTGTATTTGTTACCTGCTTCGTAAAAAACAGGTGCTTACGGCCCTTCCCAACAATGCAACGAGAAAAAAAGGAAATAATAGTGAAAAAATAACCAGAGGAATAAATACACAATGAGTAACGATAACTAGGCGATGTACACAAGACACCAGTATCGAGTCGATGTGTAGATGTGTAGATCGTTACATAGTAACCAATAGCTACCCAGACTTATGGCTTGGGGAAGAAGCTGTTTAGGGTCCTGTCTGTTCCAGACTTGATGCATTGGTACTGCTTGCCATGCGGTATCAGAGAGAACAGTCAATGATTTGGGTGGCTGGAGTCTTTGAAAATATTTAGGGCATTCCCTGACACCGGCTGGTATAGAGGTCCTGGATGGCAGGAAGCTCGGCCCCAGTAATTATTATGATTCAAAGTCAACTTCATTGCATTGACAATACCCACTGAAAATCTCCCAAGTCTAAACTGCTCCTGTGTTTGGTGTGTGTAGAGGAGATCGGTGACCTAACTGAGCAGATCGGAGAGACTGGCAAGAGCATCCATGAGCTGGAGAAGGCCAAGAAGACCGTGGAGACAGAGAAGTCTGAGATCCAGACTGCTCTGGAGGAGGCTGAGGTACAAACTACAGTTGTTTGATGGGAAAAGCAGTGTTCATTTGATCATTTGGATCCCCATGAGCTTTTGCAGAAGCATCAGCTACTCTTCCTGGGGTCCACAAAAAAACACAAGACAACAAATAACAAAACACTGATAGACAAGGACAGTCACACAAATGTAAGATACAACATACAAACAATACAACTAAAGTGGTACACTAGCCAACGCCAGCTACAGTCCCACACTCCCTGTATTGGTGTTTATTGTAGTCATATATATTGAATTACTTGTGTTATACACATCCAAATGTACTGAACACAATTGGCCTGACTGCTTCTCTTTGTCCAGGGAACACTGGAGCACGAGGAATCCAAGATTCTGCGTGTGCAGCTGGAGCTGAACCAGATCAAGGGTGAGGTGGACAGGAAGCTGGCTGAGAAGGACGAGGAGATGGAGCAGATCAAGAGGAACAGCCAGAGGATGGTTGACTCCATGCAGAGCACCCTGGATTCTGAGGTCAGGAGCAGGAATGATGCCCTGAGGGTGAAGAAGAAGATGGAGGGAGACTTGAACGAGATGGAGGTTCAGCTGAGCCACTCCAACAGGCAGGCCGCTGAGGCCCAGAAACAGCTGAGGAACGTCCAGGGACAGCTCAAGGTAAAGGGACTTTGGAGAGATTTGTTTGTGAATCTGTAGAAAAGAACAGGGGAATTTAATAGATTTGACTAATATAGTGTCGAAAAGTAGAGATATTGGGGAAATTCGTAACTAACATTTCTTTCACTGACCCTATCACCTCTACTTTCACAAGTCCTAATGAACCCATGCCATTGTGAACCCCAGGATGCCCAACTGCACCTTGATGACGCCGTCCGCGCCGCAGAGGACATGAAGGAGCAGGCAGCCATGGTGGAGCGTAGGAACGGTCTGATGGTGGCTGAAATCGAGGAGCTGAGAGTTGCTCTGGAGCAGACAGAGAGAGGACGCAAAGTTGCTGAGACTGAACTGGTAGACGCCAGCGAGCGTGTTGGACTGCTGCACTCCCAGGTATGGGTCAAAAGCCATTTCTAAAGAAACTCAACCAAGGATACCGTTTCTGCCTTGTGACCTGAAAGTTGTCTTGAGAGTCACATGTTGTTTCTTACTTCTCCTCCAGAACATCAGCCTTCTGAACTCCAAGAAGAAGCTGGAGTCTGATCTGGTGCAGGTGCAGGGAGAGGTGGAAGACATTGTCCAGGAGGCCAGGAATGCAGAGGAGAAGGCCAAGAAGGCCATCACTGACGTGAGTCCTTATGTTCAATTGCATTCACTTGATTTGTATCCAAAGACCAATGCTATCTGGGATGGTTTAACAAAACAAAGATCTCAGAGGAACGTTATGATTGGTGCCAAATGGTGCATAAATTAAATAAACTACGATTCCAGGCGGCCATGATGGCTGAGGAGCTGAAGAAGGAGCAGGACACCAGTTCTCACCTGGAGAGGATGAAGAAGAACCTGGAGGTCACAGTCAAGGACCTGCAGCACCGTCTGGATGAGGCTGAGAATCTGGCCATGAAGGGAGGCAAGAAGCAGCTCCAGAAACTGGAGTCCAGGGTGAGTTAACAGCTGGGTGGATATGGGTGGATTGAAATACTGATTGCTGGAAATGTATTTAATCATACAAATACACAGGAACATTGTGTAATGACTTTCTCTCAAATACCCACACAGATAATGAAATTGTATCATTATAGATCCCTTTAATTAAAATTGTGAAAGTACATAGGAACAGACAACAATTGTGCCTCCTTGACTGGGTAGAAGAATATACCTCTGTTGTACTAAGATTTGTTACATCTGATTTTACCACCTTAAACAAACGCCTTTCGTCCATAAAGGTTCGTGAGCTCGAGACTGATGTGGAGGCTGAGCAGAGAAGAAGTGTAGATGCGGTCAAGGGAGTCCGCAAGTATGAGCGCAAAGTCAAGGAGCTCACCTACCAGGTAACAGAAAGTGCCTTCTTCCCAAACTTGACACTAACACAGAGAGGTTTGTGTATAAAACTAAGTGACATTGATTCTTTGATCTTGTCCCACAGACTGAGGAGGATAAGAAGAATGTTGTCAGACTTCAGGACCTGGTAGATAAGCTGCAGATGAAAGTCAAGGCCTACAAGAGGCAGGCTGAGGAAGCGGTGAGTCACATACTTTGTCAGCATACATTGGTAAACAATTTTCTCCCCTTGTAGACATTACAAACCTTAATATCCATACAGTTTAGTTTAGCGTTTAACTAATACCTTGCAAAGAAGAGCACTGATTGGTAGATAGGTTAAAAAAAATGCAAAGGAATAAAAAATTTACGGGAATGCTTTTCATCGGCAAGATTGGGGAGTATTTCAGGATGAAGAAAAAACGGAATGTAGATAAGAACAAGCAAAATCCTAGAGAAAAAACAGATTCAGTCTGCTTTTCACCAGACACTGGAAGACAAATTAATATTTCAGCTCGACAATAACTTAAAACACAAGGACATATCTACACTTGAGTTTCTTACCAAGATAACAGAGAATGTTCCGGAGTGGCCTAGTAAGGAAACTAAAGGAAATGAGAAACGGTGATATCAGGTGTGGCTAAAGTTGTTCATGGCCCAAATTCACCCTGTGAATGGGAGGATTTCCATCCCACTCGCCATCCACTTCTTTCGGTGTAGGTGGACCAGGAGTGGGGGGTAATCTCCACCTTTGAATTTAGTCTGATTTCAGCCATAGTGATCGCTAAAATGGGCTACAAAAGCAAAACAAAAACGGACCTGTACAGGCCGTCAGTTGATACATTCAACTAAAAAAAACATTTTTAACAGCCTATAAGTGAAGATAAAATAGCTTACAGACAAATGCTCTCTTCAAACACATTCTTTAAACAGACACACTCATCCAGAGAAATTAGTGCCTTGCTCAAGGGAACACCGACAGACTTTCACCTAGACGTCTGGGGGGTTTCAAACCAGCAACCTTTCGATTACTGGCCCTACGCTCTTAACCGCTAGGCTATCTGTGTCTCAGTATTAACTGTGTGTAGCTAATAAGAAGGATTTTGACTTATATCTTCTTGAAAAATGATGGCGAGACATACAAATGTCTGTATGGCAATGATCAACATCCAAATGGACAGATGTTGAAGAATTATGAAAGTATTGCACAATCCAGAGATTTACCCATAAAGACACAGCTAAAGGTTTTTTATTTTTTATTACAAATGTTTTTTAAATTGTTCTTCTACTTTGATATTACAGAGTGTGTTTTGTAGATCATTGACAATAACGTAATTTACATCCATTTTAATCTGAATTTGTAACACTATAAAATGTGATGTTATCCAAGGGGGTGTGAATACTTGTTTTAGACACTGAACACCCCTGGAGGCGGTGGTTTGATCTCCCATTTCACCACTCCTTCTCTCTGCTGGATCATCTATCTCCCTATATACATTGTTATCCTAAATCTGTCAACCTCAAACTTTGAACGCTGATTTTATGCTCTCCCTCTCTTTCCGCACCCAGGAGGAACAAGCCAACGGCCACATGTCTAAGTTCAGGAAGGTTCAGCATGAGCTGGAGGAGGCTGAGGAGCGTGCTGACATCGCTGAGTCTCAAGTCAACAAGCTCAGAGCCAAGACCCGCGACACTGGAAAGGTACAGAGCTGCTACTAAACCTAAACCTGACTCATGTTCAAATATGGCCACATCAACACCACTTATGATTCGGTCCTCACAGAGGTCAATACCAAACTTTTACACTCACTAAAATGTATTTAAGATCTCTAAGAACCACATTTCAGGTAGGGTCAAAATAGATGAATTCAAACTAAGTTGGTACTTCAACATTGAAAATCAAAGCTCAGCACTGAGCCTTTAATGCTTCATCCATTACATTATCTCTAACTGTTCATATATTCATATATTTTACATGTTCATTATTAATACTCATCCATTATTTTCTTTCTGTCTTCCTTACAGGGCAAAGAAGTTGCTGAATAAACAAGACCAAAGTCTTACATCATTTTCCTGTGTTGCATAAAATATGATTTTCACGGTGAAATGTTTAACTTGGATTAAAAACGTGTCGGCTTACATACACTCTCTTTGTGACTGTGGACTCATTACTCAGCAAACACATGTAGGCCTACATTTACACTTTTGTGACTATGGGGGAAAAAAACAGTATTGGAATACTCGTTCAAACGACTTAGTATCTCATTTGAATAATTTAAGAAAAAAAACACAAAAGTTCAAATGAGATACTAAGTAGGTTTTTTTTTTTGCAACCGAAAGGTCAAGTGAAAATTTAAATAGTGCCAGTGATACCCAGAGCTTGTGGCTGAGCAGTACCAGAGCGATATTGGAGTGGGAGACACCATTTTCTTTTTTTATCCACTCGAATTACGCTCTGCTCCTCCTACATTCGCCCACTTATATGCATTCAAAAGCAGCCCTTCTTTAGGCTTTAAAAAGAACTGTCAATGAATGATCATATCAATGGATGGATTCAGTGAATGAAAGGCTGCAGCAACATTAGTCTGAGAAGCTGCAATAACAAATGAGGCATAAATTAGACAAAATCACGTTTAAGTCGTTCAAACTACTTAGTATCTTGTTTGAACGACTTAGTATGCCATTTTAAATTAAAAATATTTTTCTACTAAGTCGTTCAAACGAGAATTCGCAATTTAAATTGCCTTGGGAATCTGGTCTCCCGTAATCAGATTATTCATATCATAAAATTATACTTTTAAAAAAGCAATCTGGGGATTCTAACAACAAAGCGGTCACCCCAACGAAGCGATCACCTTTTTTGGTAAACAGCTGAGGGATGAGGCTGGAAAAATGTTACCACTCAAATTCATAGCTATGTGTAACGGTTTTCGTTGGTGGAAGAAGGTGAAGACCAAAGCGCAGCGTGGTGAGTGTTCATGATTATTTAATAGAACACTGAATGACAAAAACAACAAGAGAACGAAATGAAACCGAAACAGTTCTGTCTGGTGCAGACACAAAACAGAAAATAACTACCCACAAATCCCAGTGGGAAAACAGGCTGCCTAAGTATGGTTCTCAATCAGAGACAACGATCGACAGCTGCCTCTGATTGGGAACCATACCAGGCCAAACACAGAAATACCAAACCTAGAACAAAAACATAGAATGCCCACCCCAACTCACACCCTGACCAAACTAAAACAGAGTCATAAAAAAGGAACTAAGGTCAGGACGTGACAGCTATGGATGCAAGAACTAACCAGCAATAACATTAAAATTATTGTTTTTACCCTTTACACTTGGGGAAATTGGCCAATATCACGTGTCAAACTCATTCCACAGAGGGCTGAGTTTCTGCCGGTTTTCATTCCTCTCTTGTACTTGATTGATGAATTAAGGTCACTAATTAGAAAGGAAATCCCCTCACTTGGTTGTCCAGGGATTAATTGAAAGGAAAAAGCCGCAGACACTCGGCCCTCCATGGAATGAGTTTGACACCATTGGTCTGTAAGGACAGGCCCAAATTGAAATGTTTCAAAACAATATATAATAAGAGAAGCATTTGCATAACCATGGTAACAATTGAAAGGGCTTCTCTTTGGAGATTGTGGGGTTCTCAGGAAACAGACCAGATTTGTCACATTACGTGCACATTCATCTCTCGTGGACAGACTATGTCAACAGAAATGGTAATCGAGCATCTGACCAAATTACGTGAGATTACGTGAGATTTAACTGACTATAAATGGGAAAAATTACAAACGTGATGTTGATTTAGCATTAGCCAATTTGCATTTCCAATAGATTTTTCGGCAGATGTACACAATTCCAGAGAGTGGTAATTTCTGTTCCTCCTTGACCTCGAAGAAGGTTTATGAGAGGGTGATGGTGTCAACAAGGGTCATACGCAGTTCCTCAAACTCGGTTCAAATGCTGCTCCTCTAAACAGAAACACTGGGAGGGGAAAAAGAGACAAGCGTATTTAACAGACAGACTCAATATGGAGGTCAATGTCTAAGATGACATTTATGTCAGGAGTCCACGCACCAAGCACAAAAACATTAGATGAAGCTGTATATGAGCTGCGGTACTTACCGAGAAAGTATTGCAGACTGAAGATCAATAAAGAGATGATGAAATCTCCTTTGGAAAAATTGTTGCATTTGCTGTTTTGTTGATGGAAAACGTTCTCTCTGGCACTGCTACAGAATCTCCTTTTGGGATCTGGTGACACTGACACAGACCCAGACACACCTTTAAACCCCCTTTGCTCTTTTGAGACTCTTATTTTCAAGTCACTGAGATCTCTTCTTTTATCAGTGGTAGCTAAAATAATGGGAAACTGACCCGAAGCATGATGGGAAGTTAATTGCTTAATTAACTCATGAAGCACACCTGCTTCCAACATTTTTTTTTGTATCCCTTATTTACTCAAGTGTTTCCGTTATTTTGGCATTTTACCTGCATGTTCCCGTAGGAGGTGGGTATAAATCCAAATGATTCAAAGCTGTAATGGCCTGTCAAAAGTTATAACCTCGGTGGAATGAAAACAATAAATTAGGAAATGTTCTTTAATCTTTCTTTTACTTTGAAAATGTGGAGTAGGTTGTGTAGTTGGGTAGAACTTCTTTAATTTAGTCCATTTTAAAGGTAACAATATTTTAAAACTGTTCAAGGGGGTGTTTAGACTTTTACTCGGCACTGTATAACTTTTTACATCTCTACAAAGTGATCACATTTATATGCAGGACCAATACACGCGTGTTGTGTTGCCTTATGACAGTGTTACGGCCATAGAAATAAAGCGAGTAGGACAGTCTTGGAACCTCTGATCTTGGCAATTTGACTGGTGACCTCATGGGTACACATAAAATAGCTGGAATTGTAATGTATTCATAATGTGTCATTTTAGAAATGTGGTTTTGCCTCAGTCGCTCAATAAGCCCATGTCAGCTAAAAATGTATTAGATTTGTAAATTAGTCTCACGGCCAGCTACAGTATCTAAACTTGTAGTATGTCGAATCACATTAAAAGCTGCAAACATTTGCCTCCATCCTATGGCAAAAAAGTGTAGAATTTTAATTTATTTTATTTAACCTTTATTTAACTGGTCACGTCAGTTAATAAAGAACAAATTCTTATTTACAATGACGGCCCACCTCGGCTAAATCTGTCCACCGCCCCATCACGGCTGGTTGTGATACAGCCTGGAATCAAACCAGGGTCTGTAGTGATGCCTCTAGCACTGAGATGCAGTGCATTAGATCGCTGCGCCACTCGGGAGCCCTTTAAGAAACTGCAACATTTTCTCTATTCCCCATGGCAAAATTTGGAGGGTTTCTGTAAATATGGAGACAACTGGTAAAGGATGGATGAGATTGACCTGCGTGCCTACATAGGGCTGCTAATATTAACGGGTGTGTATAGGTCCTGAGGCGAAGCTACATGTAGTCTCTGGGATGCAGAGAGTGGAAGGGCGATTTTCCGTGCCACGATGCCACTGAAAGTCTTTCACACTTTCTCAAGAATGCCATGTAACTTTGAGTCAAGACCTGCAAGATGTGTGAGAGACAAATTGCTGGCCATAATAGAGGTCTGGGAGAAGTGGGTGGAGCGTCTGCCATACCGCTACAACCCTGGGCCTGAAGTAACAGTGGATGAGCAACTGATTCATTTGAGGTACATTTTTCAATTTCATATCTGTAACGTAAGTGATGTTCACTGTAAGTGATTTTCTTCACTTCCTATAAACTCAGCCAGCAGCTCCTGAAGAGGAAGATCACCATAGTTGGCACAGTTAGAGAGAACAAGCCTGAGCTCTCCCCTGCACTCTTCGCAACAAGGGGGAGAGAGGCCTTCTCATGAAAGGTTGCCTTCATCCCCACCACCACTCTAGTTTCTTACCCCCCAAAGAGGAACAAGAATGTGGTCCTCCTGAGCACATTGCACAAAACAGCTCATATCAGTGATCATGAGGACAGGAAGCCAGTCATCATCCTGGACTACAACCACAACAAAGGAGCCATGAACAACCTGGACAAGGTGATTGGAACTTAAAGCTGCAGGAGGATGACTGTCCGCTGGCCCCTGATCATCTTTCATAGCATCAATGATGTGTCCTCATACAATGCCTTCATGATATGGGACAAGATCAACCCTATCTGGATGCCTGATAAGCGGAACTAGAGGAAGGTGTTCCTGGAGCAGCTGGGAAAGGCACTTCAAAGACGGGGGCGCCTCTCCCGCACAGCAGCCTCTGCAGCACTTGTGAAAGCTGTTCAGGAGGCTGAATCTTGTCCTGATCCACCTGAGGCTGCAGCTGGGGCAGGCAAGAGGAGGAGATGCCAATTCTGTCCCCAAAAGAAGGACTGTAAAACAAATCCTATGTGCTGCACATGTGATAAATACATCTGCAAAGTCCATGTACACACACTAGCATACTGTCCTACATGTGAGAAATACATCTACAAAGTCCAGGCACACACACTTACATACTGTCCTACATGTGAGAAATACATCTACAAAGTCCATGTACACACACTAGCATACTGTCCTACATGTGCTAATTAGAGTTGATTGATTTATGTTATTCACGTTTTTGTTTTGTATCTGTTATCTTATTTTGTTCTTATGTATTGATGTTGTTTATGCACCTTGTTGGTGGGGGCAATGGTTTAAAAAAAAATGGGAGAAGACTAGTATTTTGTAGTTGAATTCTACATTGTACAATATATAAGAATATGTCTATATGTTGCCAAAAAAGTTCAAGACTTTTCAATAAAATGCAACTACTTTCTGCACATTGATGCTACTTTCTTGCTATACAAGTGCTATCTCTCGTTAAAAAAATTGTTTAAACCTATGCAATACCTTTAGCAATACCTTTAGCAATAATAATAATAAACCTCTACTTTAGTAAATAAAACAATTATGACAGGTGTGTTGTAATAAAAACAAGGGGTGTTCACTGATTAAATGCAGTCTTTCTCCAGTTTGCTCCAACAGATCCACATATGATGCAGTCTCTATTGCATTCAACACTGCCCTTTCCCACCTGTACAAAATGAACACCTATGTGAGAATGTTATTCATTGTCTACAGCTCAGCATTCAACACCACAGTGAACTCAAAGCTCATCACTAAGCTAAGGATCCTGGGACTAAACACCTCCCTCTGCAACTGGATCCTGGACTTCCTAACGGGCCGCCCCCAGGTGGTAAGGGTAGGTAACAACACATCCGCTACACTGATCCCCTCAGGGGGTGCGTGCTCAGTCCCCTTCTGTACTCCCTTTTCAGTCATGACTGCATGGCCAGGCACGACTCCAACACCATCATTAAGTTTATCGTTGACGCAACAGTGGTAGGCCTGATCACCAACAACAATGTGACAGCCTATAGGGAGGAGGTCAGAGACCTGGCCATGTGGTGCCAGGACAACAACCTCTCCCTCAATGTGATCGAGACAAAGGTGATGATTGTGGACTACAGGAAAAGGAAGGCCGAGCACACCCCCATTATCATCAACGGGGCTGCAGTGGAGCAGTTGGAGAACTTTTGTCCACATCACCAACAAACCATCACGGTCCAAACACACTATGACAGTTGTGAAGAGGGTATGACAACGCCCATTCTCCCTCAGGAGACTGAAAATATTTGGCATGGGTCCTCAGATTCTCAAAAGGTTCTACAGCTGCACCATTGAGAGCATCTGGTTGCATCACTGCCTGGTATGGCAGCTGCTCAGCTTCCGACCACAAGGCACTACAAGAGGGTTGTGCGTACGGCCCAGTACATCACGAGGCCAAGCTTCCTGCCATCCAGGGCCTCTATACCAGGCGGTGTCAGAGGAAGGCCCTAAAAATTGGCAAAAGTCTCCGTCCACCCTAGTCATAGACTGTTCTCTCTGCTTCCGCGCGACAAGTGGTACCGGAGCGCCAACAGCTTCTACCACCAAGCCATAAGACTCCTGAAAGGGCTACCCAGACCCCTCTTTTATGCTGCTGCTACTCTCTGTTTATTATCTTTGCATGGACACTTTAACTCTACCTACATGTACATATTACCTCAATTACCTCAATTACCTTGACTAACCTGTGCCCCCGCGCATTGACTCTGTACTAGTACCCCTGTATATAGCCTCCACATTGACTCTGTACTGGTACCCCCTGTATATAGCCTCCACATTGACTCTGTACCGTAATACCCTGTATATAGCCTCCACCTTGACTCTGTACTGGTACCCCATGTATATAGCCTCCACATTGACTCTGTACCGTAATACCCTGTATATAGCCTCCACATTGACTCTGTACCGTAATACCCTGTATATAGCCTCCACATTGACTCTGTACCGGTACCCCTGTATATAGCCTCCACATTGACTCTGTACCGGTACCCCTGTATATAGCCTCCACATTGACTCTGTACCGTAATACCCTGTATATAGCCTCCACATTGACTCTGTACCGTAATACCCTGTATATAGCCTCCACATTGACTCTGTACCGGTACCCCTGTATATAGCCTCCACATTGACTCTGTACCGGTACCCCTGTATATAGCCTCCACATTGACTCTGTACCGTAATACCCTGTATATAGCCTCCAGTTTGACTCTGTACCGTAATACCCTGTATATAGCCTCCACATTTACTCTTTACCGTAACACCCTGTATAAAGCCTCCACATTGACTCTGTACCGTAATACCCTGTATATAGCCTCCACATTGACTCTGTACCGTAACACCCTGTATATAGCCTCCACATTGACTCTGTACTGGTACCACCTGTATATAGCCTCCACATTGACTCTGTACCGTAACACCCTGTATATAGCCTCCACATTGACTCTTTACCGTAATACCCTGTATAAAGCCTCCACATTGACTCTGTACCGTAATACCCTGTATATAGCCTCCACATTGACTCTGTACCGGTACCCCTGTATATAGCCTCCACATTGACTCTGTACCGGTACCCCTGTATATAGCCTCCACATTGACTCTGTACCGTAATACCCTGTATATAGCCTCCAGTTTGACTCTGTACCGTAATACCCTGTATATAGCGTCCACATTTACTCTTTACCGTAACACCCTGTATAAAGCCTCCACATTGACTCTGTACCGTAATACCCTGTATATAGCCTCCACATTGACTCTGTACCGTAACACCCTGTATATAGCCTCCACATTGACTCTGTACCGTAACACCCTGTATATAGCCTCCGCATTGACATTGTACTGGTACCACCTGTATATAGCCTCCAAATTGACTCTGTACCGTAACACCCTGTATATAGCCTCCACATTGACTCTTTACCGTAATACCCTGTATAAAGCCTCCACATTGACTCTGTACCGTAATACCCTGTATATAGCCTCCACATTGACTCTGTACCGTAATACCCTGTATATAGCCTCCACATTGACTCTGTACCGTAATACCCTGTATATAGCCTCCACATTGACTCTGTACCGTAATACCCTGTATATAGTCTCCACATTGACTCTGTACCGTAACACCCTGTATATAGTCTCCACATTGACTCTGTACCGTAACACCCTGTATATAGTCTCCACATTGACTCTGTACCGTAACACCCTGTATATAGCCTCCACATTGACTCTGTACCGGTACCCCCTGTATATAGCCTCCACATTGACTCTGTACTGGTACCCCCTGTATATAGCCTCCACATTGACTCTGTACCGTAACACCCTGTATATAGTCTCCACATTGACTCTGTACCGGTACCCCCTGTATATAGCCTCCACATTGACTCTGTACCGGTACCCCCTGTATATAGCCTCCACATTGACTCTGTACCGTAATACCCTGTATATAGCCTCCACATTGACTTTGTACCAGTACCCCCTGGATATAGCCTCCACATTGACTCTGTACCGTTATACCCTGTATATAGTCTCCACATTGACTCTGTACCGTAACACCCTGTATATAGCCTCCACATTGACTCTGTACCGTAATACCCTGTATATAGCCTCCACATTGACTCTTTACCGTAATACCCTGTATATAGCCTCCACATTGACTCTGTACCGGTACCCCTGTATATAGCCTCCATATTGACTCTGTACCGGTACCCCCTGTATATAGCCTCCACATTGACTCTGTACCGTAACACCCTGTATATAGTCTCCACATTGACTCT
Organism: Oncorhynchus mykiss; assembly: GCF_013265735.2. NCBI lineage: Eukaryota > Metazoa > Chordata > Actinopteri > Salmoniformes > Salmonidae > Oncorhynchus > Oncorhynchus mykiss. The sequence goes on from NC_048592.1 coordinate 37,659,062, forward strand.
GTACCGTAATACCCTGTACATAGCCTCCACATTGACTCTGAACCGTAATACCCTGTATATAGCCTCCACATTGACTCTGTACCGTAACACCCTGTATATAGCCTCCACATTGACTCTGTACCGTAATACCCTGTATATAGCCTCCACATTGACTCTGTACCGTAACACCCTGTATATAGCCTCCACATTGACTCTGTACCGTAATACCCTGTATATAGCCTCCACATTGACTCTGTACCGTAACACCCTGTATATAGCCTCCACATTGACTCTGCACCGTAATACCCTGTATATAGCCTCCACATTGACTCTGTACCGTAATACCCTGTATATAGCCTCCACATTGACTCTGTACCGTAATACCCTGTATGTAGCCTCCACATTGACTCTGTACCATAATACCCTGTATATAGCCTCCACATTGACTCTGTACCGTAACACCCTGTATATAGCCTCCACATTGACTCTGTACCGTAATACCCTGTATATAGCCTCCACATTGACTCTGTACCGTAATACCCTGTATATAGCCTCCACATTGACTCTGTACCGTAATACCCTGTATATAGCCTCCACATTGACTCTTTACCGTAATACCCTGTATATAGCCTCCACATTGCTATTTTACTAATGCTGTTTAATTATTTTGGACTTTTATTTTCAATTATTTTTTACTTTTAACAAGTTTTTCTTCTTAACTTTTTCTTCTTAACTTCTTAAAGCATTGTTGGTTAAAACTTCTTAAGGGTCCGCCCCCTTAAAAGATCTGAAGCAAAGATATTGCATTTTCTTGATGCCATTTGAAAGGAAACACTTTGACCTTTTTGGAAATGTGAAATGAATGCAGTAGAATATAACACATTAGATCTGGCAAAAGATAATACAAAGAAAAAAACATTAGTTTTTCAATGTATTTTTTTTTTATCATCATCTTTGAAATGCAAGAGAAAGGACATAATGTATTATTTCAGCACAATTTAGATTTTGGGATGGCAGCAGTGTATGTGCAAAGTTTTAGACTGATCAAATGAACCATTGCATTTCTGTAAAAATATTTGTATCAAGTGTGCCTAATTAGTTTATTAATACATTTTCAAGTTCATAACTGTGCACTCTCCTCAAACAATAGACTAAAATACAGTAGAATAGAATACAGTATATATATATACACATACATACATAAGCAAAAATACAATTAAAATGTCAACATTATTAGAGTGACTAGTGATCCATTATTAAAGTGGCCAGTGATTTGAAGTCTATGTATATGGAGCGGCAGCCTCTAAGGTGCAGGGTTACCTAGTGGATTTGGGCTAACCACTTACCCTGCCTCTTCCAAACGCTTGGCTAGGATGAGTCCCCTGCTCCCCCAGACGCTTGTGTTCCAACAGCTGCGGCTGAAGGGATGGTGTGGGCTTCCCAGTTTTATTGATCTCTTATGGCCTTTACTTTTCTTGTCCTCGACTGCATCTTCTTACAATCGGTGTTGTCTTGACATTTGAAAGTCTAAAAATAAAGCTGTCTGAAAAAGAAACGTATTTGATTGGTCCGTTTAATGGCCATTTCAGGTCTTTATCCGCTGGTGCACAGCTCAAAATGGAAACAAAACAAGAAAGAAATGCTAAATGACTTTAGATATATTGTTGTGGAAGCTGGATGTATTTCTCTCAGATGGGCTGTTCGTTTTTGTTTTCTTCAATGGGCCTGTTTAACTTGGGTTTCTTGCAAAAAAATGTATTATTATCTGGCCTATATTAGGGTCCTAAAGAAATTAAATGGGCCGGTGTGGGGGCCTTGAGGAAAACTACGGTCCCATGTGTTTGAAATGCCATGGCTGGTCCCAGTCCGCCCCTTGACACACTCGTTTCTGAACATGACCATATTGGGCTTGTAAATCATTTGTTGCTATTGTAACTCTGACTGTAAATGGGATCAAATTGGAGTTTTAAGAACAGCTCAGCAGATGTGGTTTGATACCATCTCCATGACACAGGGTCATAAAACAATCCCAAACAACTTAAGGCTGCATGTATTTCTGACATCCAGTTTCGGGAACATGGCCATTGGCCAAGGAAAAGGTCACTGTCAGGGGGGTAAAAAACAACCAGATCAGTTATTTTGTGGATCCATGCCACAGCATGTGACATTTCAAATCCAGATTTAGATGTTTGCGACTTGTGGCATTTGAATGGATGAAATCATGTAAAAAAAATGCTGACATGAGCCAAGGCGTTGGGGTGTCTCAGGCAAACTCCTGTCTGTGGCGATAAAAACGACTTTGCGAGCACAGACTAGGGGCTCGATTCACAGAACATATGAGTTGTAGCGCGGTTGACAAAACAAAATGGAATGATGATATGATTGTGTCGACATGTGCAGCATTTACAGCAAACGCAGTCTCACAGATTGCGGTAACATTGCCTTTACATGTCAATCGCACTACAACACAGATCTTATGGGCTACGGATTGAAGTGAGCACTAAATCCCTTAAAATGTATAGGATCAAGAGTTATTGTTCAACCCTCCCAAGGTCCTGCCAGAATACAGCAAATATATACTGTAGAACGCCAGTTGAATATTTAAGCAATAAGGCCCGAGTGGGTGTGGTAGATGGCCAATATACCACGGCTAATGTTGGTTCTTAAGCACGACGCAACACAGAGAGCCTGGATACAGACCATAGCCGTGGTATATTGGCAATATACCACAAAACCCCTGAGCTGCCTTATTGCTATTATAAACTGTTTACCAATGTCATTAGAAATGTTTTGTCATACCCGTGGTATATGTTCTGATATACCACAGCTTTCATATTAATGTGTTATATTACTTTTATATTAATGTTATCTTCATTAATTCTTGAAGAATATAACTTATTAATGCCTCATGAGTTTAGTCATACCGAATCAGAACCCAATGAGAACCCAATCAGAACCAGACCAGAACCCAATCAGAACCAGATCAGAACCAGATCAGAACCAGATCAGAACCAGACCAGAACCCAATGAGAAGCTAATCAGAACCCGACCAGAACCCAATCAGAACCAAATCAGAACCAGATCAGAACCCAATCAGAACCAGATCAGAACCCGACCGGAACCCAATCAGAACCCGACCAGAACCCAATCAGAACCCAATCAGAACCCGACCAGAACCCAATCAGAAACCAAAATCTTGTATTTTTTTAACGCCACTGTTTGTAAACAATGTCATTGTAAACCAACACCGTATAGCTTCAAAACATCATTCAAACTATTAATCTGATCTCATGGATGATCAGTCCTTAGCGCCCATAGCTCTATCTATACATTTGAGATGAGTTACATTTCCACCAGCCCCATCCCTCAGCTCTTTACCAAATCAAAGGCGGGATCCCTACTTTACAATTTTTTTTTTTAAACTGCAGATTTCTGCTTTAATGACAGTACATCAAGGACCTCCTGTTCTGGACAGCCCAACCACATGGTGTGTAGGATTCTATTCAAAACCCCAAGCACAAACAAAGCGGGTTCAGCTAAATCAACAGATCATAATCTTTCAGTATGTTAGGTTCAGTATGTTAGTGTTGGATTGGAACAAATACAATTCAGTTCAATCGGGAAGTAAACTGTTCACACTGCTTTTGAATGAGAATCATTTCAGTTACGTTCCTGAATTGACTTGAATTGAACCCAACCTGATCTTGGATCAGGTTTGCTGTTTAGATCACAATAAATAAAATGACTTTGACATTGAGGACCTGATCCTAGATCAACACTCCTACTCCGAGACGCTTGATACATACAAGGGCCTGATATCGATACAGTGCTCAGTAGAATGTGAGAAGACCCATGGCTGTCAAGTCAGTTGATGAGGTCTGTTGTGGCCAAATACACAGTTGTCTAGTTGGGTATATCCTCTGACACTGAGTGTCAGCCCCACTATTAAAATAAGCCTGTGTGTCTATGTACGCTGATGATTCAGAATTATACATGTCAGCTACCACAGCTGGTGAAATCACTGTAACACTAAACAAACTTGTTCTAAAACTAAAAGCATTGTATTTGATACAAATCATTCCTTAAATTCTAGACCTCAGCTGAATCTGGTAATGATTGATTGGCTGTTGAGTAAGTTGAGGGGACTAAACGGTTTGGTGTCACCTTAGACTGTAGACTCCGTTCCAACTAACAACTTGCCTGTCATATATATGGCTCCCGAGACGTGTTTCAACCAACAACTTGTCTGTCATATATATGGCTCCCGAGACGTGCATCAACCAACAACTTGTCTGTCATATATATGGCTCCCGAGGCGTGCTCCAACCAACAACTTGTCTGTCATATACAGTTGAAGTCGGACATTTACACACACCTTAGACAAATACATTTAAACTAAGTTTACAATTAAACGAATTCCTGACATTTAATCCTAGTAACAGTTCTCTGTCTAAGGTCAGTCAGGATCACCACTTTATTTTAAGAATGTGAAATGTCAGAATAATAGTAGAGACAATGATTTATTTCAGCTTTTATTTCATTTCATCACATTCCCAGTGGGTCAGAAGTGTACATACACTCAATTAGTATTTGGTAGCATTGCTTTTAAATTGTTTAACTTGGGTCAAACGTTTCGGGTAGCCTTCAAGCTTCCCACAATAAGTTGGGTGAATTTTGGCCCATTCCTCCTGACAGAGCTGATGTAACTGAGTCATGTTTGTTGATATTGTTGCTTATCATCCTGCATTTCGCTGTCACTGCTGTTGAAGGAACTGGACCAAGGTGCAGCGTGGTGAGCGTACATGATCTTTAATTAAGAAAAGACGCCGAACAAAACAACACACTAAAAAAAACTGTGACGCTTAAGGCTAAGTGCCATAAAGAAAGTCAACTTCCCACAAACACAAGTGGGAAAAAGGGATGCCTAAGTATGGTTCCCAATCAGAGACAACAATAGACAGCTGTCCCTGATTGAGAACCATACCTGGCCAAAACATAGAGATAGAAAATCATAGAAACACAAAACATAGAATGCCCACCCCAACTCACGCCCTGACCAAAACCAAAATAGAGACATAAAGGTCAGGGCGTGACATTCGCCTAAAGTTGTTCATGATCTAGTTCAGTTGTGGCCGAAACTAGATCTGGTTTCAAATGTATCAAGAAATAATTGTATTTGTGTGCCTAGCAATCAACAAATTGTACATTGTTTAAAAGCACACATTACACAAGGCTGAGTCACAAATGATCGCTCCAATGAATAAGCTCCCCATGGTGAATGACATGAGAACCAGAGGTTTCTTGAATCCTGACTCTTTCAAGTCTTCAGCTCAACATTCACCAGTAGGGGGGCATCAAATGAACAAAATGTATCGAAAGATATGTTCTTTTGACTGAAATAGTCTGGAAAAAATCGGAGAACCTCTCCTCCTGGCCGTCTGTGAGTCAGTGACAGAACCTCTCCTCCTGGCTGTCTGTGAGTCAGAGACAGAACCTCTCCTCCTGGCTGTCTGTGAGTCAGAGACAGAACCTCTCCTCCTGGCTGTCTGTGAGTCAGAGACAGAACCTCTCCTCCTGGCTGTCTGTGAGTCAGTGACAGAACCTCTCCCCCTGGCTGTCTGGGAGTCAGAGACAGAACCTCTACTCCTGGCTGTCTGTGAGTCAGAGACAGAACCTCTCCTCCTCCTGGTCATCTGTGAGTCAGAGACATAACCTCTCCTCCTGGCTGTCTGTGAGTCAGAGACAGAACTAGTCAGTGTGTAGTAGGAGAATCACTGCAGTCGTCTGCATGCTGCCAGTGCTTCCCCTGGTATTTTACATTCTTGGTCTACCAGTGTGTGTGCCTGTCTGTGTGAGAGAGAATGTGCCTGCGTCGTACACTCTTTAGGGAACAGCATGACCAGTGCAGCATATTAGTTTGTGAAATTTCAGTAAATGTTACCCTCAATGCTGCCATCAAATATATTTACCAACTTGCCTTCCACTGTCCTCATTATGATAATAGATTTATTATAGGATTTAAATTAGACACGGTGGAATTATCCTGTCAGCGTTCACTTGAACCATACTCCTATAATGACAACATTAGTCTATACCAGTTTACGACCAATATAAAAGCATTTCATGTATGCAGTATTTGTTACACTTATCTACATACCAGAGGCTTCAAGACGCAATGAGCCCAGCCTGTAGATCTTTGTCAGCAGGTATTAAATCAAAATCGTCTGATCTCAGATCTCCACTATGTCTACCATGCCACATGCAGTCAGGTCCAAAATGAAAACTGTGCAAAAAAAAGTATAAAATAAGGAATACAAATCCTGAGCAAAAATATTTTAGGGAAAATGATGTTATTTTATACTGATACAATTGCTCAGGTAAAGAGATTTTGTTTAACAAGTAATACATTTTCCCCTGAAAAGATCTGGATAATTGTCACGTTCTGACCTTAGTTCCTTTGTTATGTATTTAGTTTTAGTATGGTCAGGGCGTGAGTTGGGTGGGTTGTCTATGTTAGTTTTTCTATGATTTTCTATTTCTGTGTTTGGCCTGGTATGGTTCTGAATCAGAGGCAGCTGTTAATCGTTGTCCCTGATTGAGAACCATATTTAGGTAGCCTGTTTTCTATTGTGTTTGGTGGGTGGTTATTTTCAGTCTTTTTTTTGTGTCTGCACCAGACAGAACTGTTTCGGTTGTTTCTTTGCTGTTTGTTATTCAGTGTTTAGTTTTTTCATTAAATAAGATGAACACTTACCACCCTGCACTTTGGTCCTCACCTTCTTCCCAAGACAGCCGTAACAAAACCACCCACCACCAAAGGACCAAGCAGCGTGGTAACGGGCACCAGCAGCAGCAGCGACTATATTACAACATGGGACGAAATAGAGAGGTGGTCGGTTGCCGGAGCCCGCCTGGGATTCTCTGGAACAATGTGAGGAGAGATACCGGCCAATGGAGTTGGCACGGCGATCAAGGAGGCTCGAGAGGCATCCCCAAAAATGTATTGGGGGGGGGCACACGGGGAGTGTGGAGAAGTCAGGTAGGAGACCTGTGCCAACTCCCCGTGCTAACCTTGGAGAGAGATGGACCGGGCAGGCACCGTGTTATGCCGTGAAGCGCACAGTGTCCCCGGTGCGCAGGCATAGCCCGGTGCGGTACATGGCAGCGCCTCGTATCGGCAGGGCTAGGTTGGGCATCGAGCCAGGTGCCATGAAGCCGGCTCAGCGAATCTGGTCTCCAGTGCGTCTCCTCGGGCCGGGGGACATGGCACCATCACTACGCATGGTGTCCCCGGTTCGCCAGCACAGCCCAGTGCGGGCTATTCCACCTCGCCACACTGGCCTGGCTACGGGGAGCAATCAACCAGGTAAGGTTGGGCAGGCTCGGTGCTCGAGACCTCCTGTGCACCTTCACGGTCTGGTCTATCCGGTGCCAACTCCAGGCACCAGCCCTCCGGTGGCAGCCCCCCGCATCAGGTTGTCTCTCCGTCTCCTTCCTACAGGTGCTCCTGCCTGCCCAGCGCTGCCAGAGCCTTCCTCCTGCCCAGCGCTGCCAGAGCCTTCCTCCTGCCCAGCGCTGCCAGAGCCTCCCGTCTGCCCAGCGCTGCCGGAGCCTCCCGTCTGCCCAGCGCTGCCGGAGCCTCCCGTCTGCCCTGAGCTGCCGGAGTCTCCCGTCTGCCCTGAGCTGCCGGAGTCTCCCGCCTGCCCTGAGCAGCCGGAGTCTCCCGTCTGTCAGCCAGGAGCTGCCGGAGTCTCCCGTCTGTCAGCCAGGAGCTGCCGGAGTCTCCCGTCTGTCAGCCAGGAGCTGCCGGAGTCTCCCGTCTGTCAGCCAGGAGCTGCCGGAGTCTCCCGTCTGTCAGTCAGGAGCTGCCGGAGTCTCCGAGGTCGGCGGTGAGAATCGCCGCGTTAAAGAGGCCACAGAGCCGGGTAGAGAGGCGGAGAAGGACTATGGTGGAGTGGGGTCCACGTCCCGCGCCAGAGCCGCCACCGTGGACTGACACCCACCCAGACCCTCCCCTATAGGTTTAGGTTTTACGGCCGGAGTCCGCACCTTTTGGGGGTGTACTGTCACATTCTGACCTTAGTTCCTTTGTTTTGTGTTTTGTTTTAGTATGGTCAGGGTGTGAGTTGGGTGGGTTGTCTATGTTAGTTTTTCTATGATTTTCTATTTCTGTGTTTGGCCTGGTATAGTTCTCAATCAGAGGCAGCTGTTAATCGTTGTCTCTGATTGAGAACCATATTTAGGTAGCCTGGTTTCCATTGTGTTTGGTGGGTGGTTATTTTCAGTCTTTGTGTGTCTGCACCAGACAGAACTGTTTCGGTTGTTTCTTTGTTTGTTATTCAGTGTTCACTTACCACGCTGTGCTTTGGTCCTCACCTTCTTCCCAAGACAGCCGTTACAGTAATGTTATGGGTATGTTTTCAGGAGGCTGAAACCTGGCCGTAAGTGGACCTTCCAAAATCAAATCAAATTGCATTGGTTACGTCGTAAACAACAGGTGTAGGCTAACAGTGAAATGCTTACTTACGGCCCTTCGCAATAATACAGAGAATAACATTGAGAAATAATAGAAAAAGAATAACACGAGGAATAAATACAATGAATAATGATATACCACTGGATACCAGTACTGAGTTGATGTGCAGGGGTATGAGGTAATGGAGGTAGATAGGTACATATAGGTAGGGGTAAAGTGACATAAACAACAGGTGTAGACTAACAGGTACCAGTACTGAGTTGATGTACAGGGGTATGAGGTAATTGAGGTAGATATGTACATATAGGTAGGGGTAAAGTGACATAAACAACAGGTGTAGACTAACAGGTACCAGTACTGAGTTGATGTGCAGGGGTATGAGGTAATTGAGGTAGATATGCACATATAGGTAGGGGTAAAGTGGCAGATGATAAACAGTAGCAGCAGTGTATGTGATGAGTCAAAACAAAGTTAGTGCAGATAGGGTCAATGCAGAATGTCCAGGTAACTATTTAAATAACTATTGAGCAGTCTAATAGCTTGGGTGTAGAAGCTGTTCACGGACCTGTTGGTTCCAGACTTGGTACATCGGTACCGCTTCCTGTGCGGTAGCAGAGAGAACAGTATATGGTAGCTGGAGTCTTTGACCATTTTTAGAGCCTACCTCTGACACCGCCTGGTATAGAGGTAATGGATTGGCAATGAGCTCAGCCCCAGTGATATACTGGGCTTTTCGCACTACCCTCTGTAGCGCCTTACGGTCGGATGCCAAGCAGTTGTCATATCAATCGGTGATGCAGCCAGCGGTGATGCTCTCAATGGTGCTCCTGTAGAACTTTCTGAGGATCTGAAGCCCCATGTTCTGAGGGGGAAGAGGCATTGTCGTGTCGGTGTGCCTGGAAGAAAACAATACAATAACCTCAAAATCCACAAAGAAATGGTCCATTATTCTCTGGACTTGTGGTTTGAATTAAAATTCAAAATCAAAATGTTTTGGTCAAATACACATATTTAGCAGATGTTATTGCAGGAGTAGCGAAATGCTTGTGTTGCTAGCCCCAGCAGTGCAGTAGTATCTAACAATTCACAGCAATACACAAAAATCTAAAAGTAATGAAAAATATACACTACCGTTCAAAAGTTTGAGGTCACTTAGAAATGTCCTTGTTTTAGAAAGAAAAGCACAATTTTTGTCCATTAAAATAACATCAAATTGATCAGAAATACAGTCTTGACAATGTTAATGTTGTAAATTAATTTTGTAGCTGGAAACGGCTAATTTTAAATGGCATATCTACATAGACGTACAGAGGCCCATTATCAGCAACTCCTGTGTTCCAATGGCACTTTGTGTTAGCTAATCCAAGTTTATCATTTTAAAAGGATAATTGATCATTATGCAATTTTGTTAACACAGCTGAAAACTGTTGTTCTGATTAAAGAAGCAATAAAACTGGCCTTCTTTAGACTAGTGGAGTATCTGGAGCATCAGCATTTGTGGGTTCGATTACAGGCTCAAAATGGCCAGAAACAATGACCTTTCTTCTGAAACTAGTCAGTCTATTCTTGTTCTGAGAAATGAAGACTATTCCATGCGAGAAATTGCCAAGAAACTGAATATCTCGTGCTTCCTTCACAGAACAGCGCAAACGGACCCTAACCAGAATAGAAAAAGGAGTGGGAGGCTCCGGTGCACAACTGAGCAAGAGGACAAGTACATTAGTGTCTAGTTTGAGAAATAGACGCCTCACAAGTCCTCAAATGGCAGCTTCATTAAATTATACCCGCAAAACACGAGTCTCAACGAAAACAGTGAAGATGCTGGCCTTCTAGGCAGAGTTCCTTTGTCCAGTGTCTGTTCTTTTGCCCATCTTCATCTTTTATTTTTATTGGCCAGACTGAGATATGTATTTTTCTTTGCAACTCTGCCTAGAAGGCCAGCATCCCGGAGTCACATCTTCACTGTTTTCGTTGAGACTGGTGTTTCGTGGGTACTAGTTAAGAGTGTGCAAAGCTGTCATCAAGGCAAAGGGTGGCTACTTTGAAGAATCTCCAAAATAAAAAATAAAACATATTTAGATTTGTTTAACACTTTTTTTTGGTTCCTACATGATTCCATATGTGTTATTTCATAGTTTTGATGTCTTCACTATTATTCTACAATGTAGAAAATATGAATGACTAGGTGTGTCTAAACTTTTTGACTGGTACTCATATATACACAGTTATGGAACCACTGCTCTAGAGGACTGTGATGTCACTCTTTCCTAAGGCTGGTCTGGACCAGTCCCCCTGCTACCCAAGATGTATGTACACTCAACAGCTGCAGGACAACCCTAACCCTTGAGGGGAGGGGATGGGATTACCGCTTTCATCAATGTTCTCTTTTGTTATGAACTTGTCCTGTCTTAAAAGGATCTAAATATATATATAGCTGTCCAAAAAAAAAAAAAAGCGGGTATTTGACACTGGTCTGTATTTGGCCATGTCTAGTCTGTATCCCACTGGTGCTCAAACGGCAGTAGATCTGGTTTGATACTCAATCAATTTGACAGGGGGGTAATGAAGCCAAATTATGGTGTGGTGGTTACATTTACTCCTGACACCCAGTTTGTGAACATGGCAATATTGAAGACAAGATCATTGATAGGGCTTGTAAATAATCGTGTTTTTTGCTCTTTGACCTCATGACATTGGACTGGAGTTCCAAAAACAAGGTTTAACAGATGTGTTCGATTGGGTGGTTATGGGGATGAACATCTTTTTAAAAAGACACAATAACTGACTTTTAAGATTCATTTCTTTATACTTTTAATAGCAATATATATATATTTTTTTAATTAGACATGTCATCCTTTCATAGACTTGCTGTTAAAGTAAAGCTCCGACAACCTATGCTGTGGAAGACAGAGGACTCCGGTGTAGGACAGCGCAATATTTTGACCATTTTGATCAACCCTGTCCACCACCTTGACTGACATTGGCTACTGTAATAGATTCACCACTGAGATATGTGACCTGCATGGAAAATAAGTTCTGAATGAGCTGAGCCCTGAAGCTCTGACGACTCCAAGTCTTTCAAAAGGATACCACGACTGTTATGTGGACCCCTGCCACTGCGTTGTGACATTATACATCCCAATTTAGACCTTTACCGGGGGGACATTGTAATGGATTAAATCACGTTACAAAAAAAACCGCTGTTGTATGCCAATGGCGGAGGACTGGCAGACAACTCATGCCTGTCACAATAACACTACTTTGTGAGATAGAACACCTTTAAAGAGGCACTCCAGGTATTTATTTTATACTTTTCCTGTAGAAAAACAATATCCCAAGGTAAAAATACAGTGATGCACACATGCTTAAGGGTAAAAAAATATATATATAAGTTTTGAGCAAAATACTGTTTTTTTAGACAAATGCAGACTTCAAGGAGTTGGTCTGATTTAAACATGTATTATGATGGGTGATTTACATTTGTGAAATCCATTTTCTTTATTTTCTTCCCATATCCCAACTCCCCCCTGAGAAACCCTTGTCAGTTCAGGGATAAGAACTAGCAACCTCTCTATTATTAACACTATAATCACTATAAGCTACTTGCCACTCTGTGATATCATTGATGTCATTGTGATGTTACCATCAGGGTTCTGCAACAGTTCTGGACAGCTGGCGGTTAACAATATACCATCAGGGTTCTGCAACAGTTCTGGACAGCTGGCGGTTAACAATACCATCAGGGTTCTGCAACAGTTCTGGACAGCTGCAAAGGTGGTATAGACTTTTGTTCCACAGCAGCTCTATCACAGCTGATTCGGCCAATCAGGTGTGTCAGCTCTATCACAGCTGATTCGGCTAATCAACACCTCATAGCATTGATTCGAACCAATCAGGTGTGTCAGCCCTATCACAGTTGATTCAGCTAATCAACTCCTCATAGTATTGATTCGAACCAATCAGGTGTGTCAGCCCTATCACAGCTGATTCGGCTAATTAACTCTTCATAGTCTTGATTCAAACCAATCAGGTGTGTCAGCTCTATCACAGTTGATTAAGCGAATCAACTCCTCATAGCATTGATTCGAACCAATCAGGTGTGTTAGTGAAAAGAGCCTGTGCACTCTGCCAGCAGCTCTCCAGGCCCGGGCTTGGTCCACTGCATTCATCTACAGCACACCTTAACCCTTTCCTGTCCAGCTACTGTTTTACCACTCAGATACAGTGCTCACCTCATTCTGAGAATCCTCAGCTTTGACCTTTGTGGCCGAATGTACAAGTGTGCCCTCTATCATGGAGTGTCAGGTAAGCACAGAATAACTTTGATATTGATCTAAAAATCAATCTAATGATCTGTTTTATAATTTCCACCTTTATGGTTAAGTTGAGGACTTGGTAAACTGATTCTAAGGAAAGCTTATACCCAACTGTGGATCTAAGAGAAACATGTCCCGCAGATACAATGACAAGTGGTTAAATATCATGTAAGATATCTACACACCTGCCCATTAAAATACCTTTAATGTCATGAACTCCATTTTAATAATCTGCATGGTACGAAGACTCTCTCTACCCACAAACGTGTCTAGAAAATATGTTGTGGCAGCTGTTTGGAAGAGTTGGCCGATACTCAATCACTTCAAAGGCTTTAAACAATAAGCCTTGACTGCTGAGATGAGAATAGCATAGCCTAAGAAATTAAAAGATTGTTTGCCTTGCCTACTCAACATGTGTCTCCTGTAACGCCCCCTATGATGTTTCCAACAGTGACTTTATTAATACAGGACATTGTCACGTTGTTGCTAATAAGTTGGGAGAACGTTGTGACGTCTTCATTTTGCTCGTTGGGGGATGGAATGAAACGCAGCATCTGAAATAATCAGAATGCCACATTAATTCATCTGAACCAATTGGAAATAAATAACTTTTACACAGCAATTGATTGAAGGTGTTTCACAGAAAATGTTAGATATTAAAAGCTGTAAAATTATTGTTAAAAGTTTTGATTTTGATTTCATACCAAGAACCTATGTCTTTTAACAAATACAAATCACACTAGTACATCAAATCTTAAAGATGCATCTCACATGTAATTTCCAATTTGGAGAAACAAATGAATTGTTTCAGGATTAGTGGTTATTTTTTTTGAAGGGGCTATACATGGGGTGGCAGGTAGCCTAGTGGTTAGAGCGTTGGACTAGGATCCGAAAGGTCGCAAGATCGAATCCCTGAGCTGACAAGTTTGTTCTGCCGATTAATACATGGTTTATATAGGTGCCTTAAATTAACATCTTATGAATGATCTCATAAATCATTATTAAACACATTCAAATGTGTTTATAAATGTGTGAATAACTAGCTTACTAACATGTGTGAGTAATGATGAATAAACAATTTAATAATAAATGATAAATGATTTATTACAAAGGCGTTGGTATTAAGTGCCACCCCTATTCATTTCATATCAGTTTTATTGAAGCCTGCTCAGCTGCTAAGCGATTTACTTCATTCAGAGTGCCATGAAAATTTGAGGCAGCTATATTATATCTCTCTCAGCCATATGAGTGGATAGGAGTCATGAAATAGTGTACCGGTGTTATGGGCCATCGGAATTTTAACTCTAACCTTAAGTCGTAAGAATCCGACTGGACTGTTTAAAGCGCCTGCGGCATCTTCATAATGTAGATGAATAACTACACATCGGAGTTAACAGTGCTATAAGCTATATAAAAGCCTAAATGTGTCTGTTCTAGATTTTAAATATTTATTTGATATGGTTTCACCAGGGTCATAAATCAAACTGAGCAAAAGCGTGAGGTAACGGCCAACTCTGTCAGAAGCATGAGGTGAGGAGAGGTTCAAAAAATATATATAGTTATTGGTAAGGATTAATTAATTACTGATATTCAACTAAATAAAGTCAGATTATATTTTCTATAAAGAATTATAATGGTTGTGGGGGCAACGTGGACTCACTCCATTACACTATTTGAGGAACATTTGGAATCAATTTGGAATACTATTGGAATCAATTTGATTATTAAAACATTGGCATAATTACTAGTTATGACATCTCTCATTTACGTAAAATTCTGTGAAATTTTATATTATATTATATTAAAGATAAGTATGTATTCTAACATTTATGTATTCAGAATGGTTGGTTGAATTTACATGTCAATGAGGTGTTATGCCATTGGCCAAACTTGCAGATAGCGGGAGATCACATTTTTCTCAGTCTGAGATTTACATGGAACCAGTAGGTCAAGTTCTAAACTAAATAATTGTATTTTATTTATGTAAATTACAGTGTGCACATGTTTAGTATGTACAGCAGCTCAAGGTCAGCCACAGAGCTCTACTCTAGGAGCAAGTTAGATGGACACGTCATTTGTAGACATTCCTGCAGTAGGCAACCTGATCCTCCTTAAGGTCTCAAAATAGTCTAGAACAATCCATGGTAAAAGAATAAGGAGTGTGGTGCTCCTCGAAGTGGGTGGGACTAGAGAGACACAGACACACAGAGGCCTCTCATCCAATCCATTTCCTTTACTAGAGTGGTCCATAATTAACTTTTGCTTGGTTGGCACTTCCAACCAGATATAAGGAGGCTGAGGCCCCAGCATTCATAAGTCAGATTGATACCTTCTTCCTCTGTGGTAAGACTTTCTCCACTTCCTTAGTGTGTACATACAGTCTATTTTCACTCAGCATCTAAGGCAGTAGCTAACTGCATTGTTTGAATTCAGCATTTTTTGGTCTTTTGTAAGATTTTACAATACGCAATCAAGTGGCATTGATTTAAAAGGTTTTAGTTAAATGTGTTTCACTTAAATTGTAAGGTGTAACTTTCATTGTAAAGTGTAACTTTCATTCACAGTAAAATTTGGTATTACTGCACCCTTTTTTGTAAAATGAGGGGGTGGTCTAGAATGTAACTGGGTTTTCAGGGCTGCTTTTTTAGAATTCTTGAGAGAATGTAAAGTGAATTGCAACTAGGAAAATGAAAGTGTATGGTTGCATCTGTAGTTGAATTGGACATGGCTGTAATGATGGAGTTGAATTATGCCGTTCAAAATGTTTATTGTCCTTCGAGGGCTAAATGATAAGGCTTCAGACCTATGCTTATTCACAACAGCCTAATGTTTCACAGGATCCTCCAAGACGTACAAATACATCTGTAGGAGGGGTAAAAAGAAGGTGAGACAATATTCTGTGTGAGATACAGTACCGCTCACTCTGTTGACTCTGGAGGAAGCACCACAGAGTCAATCATGTTTCTTGTTTCATCTCTTTCCTAGTGAACCGTCACCATGAGTACGGACGCGGAGATGAAAATCTACGGCAAGGCTGCCTTGTACCTTCGTAAACCCGAGAGGGAGAGGATTGAGGCACAAGCCGCACCCTTTGATTCAAAGAACGCCTGCTATGTGACAGATGTCAAGGAGCTGTACCTTAAGGGCTTGATCACTGGCAGGACAGAGGGAAAGTGTACTGTCAAAGTCACAAATCCTGACGGCACTACAATGGTAAGTCTTATCTGAAAAGTATTGACATTTTAAAATGATCAAAAACATCACAAAGCCAATATGAAATCAGTAACAAAAAAAGATTAAGAATCATTTCTTTGTTCTTTTTTTAAAGCAGAAAATAACCCTCAAATAAAACACTTTTATTGATGCTGTTTAAAATTGGCATGGAATTATTGATAATGACAAGTCAAGAATCACATGTATTTGTCAGTGGGTGTTAACAAAGTACTTGGATTAAATGTGGGTATGCATTTTTTTAAAAGATTTATCGTGTATTTAATCAGCAAAAAAACATTCATGACCAATTTGATCCGTGTGAAATCTAGATTTCTGACTGTTTCAGGACAAAGAGTTCAAAGAAGCAGACATCTACCAGATGAACCCCCCTAAGTACGACAAGATTGAGGACATGGCCATGATGACCTACCTGAATGAAGCCTCTGTGTTGTATAACCTCAAAGAGCGTTATGCAGCATGGATGATCTATGTAAGAAACCTGCATAAACATACACACATACTGTAAATGAACATAAGAAATTCCTACATGCATGAACATGAGAAATACCCACATAAAGTACTACACTCAAATGAATAGTAGAAACCAAAACATACCAATACAGTAGACCCACATTAGTATACCATAGTACACCCACATCCTCACATAAAATCCAGGTAAAAGTCCATCTAACTTTGCTAATCTCCTAATTGAAATTCCTTTCATCCAGACCTACTCTGGGCTCTTCTGTGCCACGGTGAACCCCTACAAGTGGCTCCCTGTGTACGACGAAGAGGTTGTCAACGCCTACAGAGGGAAGAAGAGGATGGAGGCTCCACCCCATATCTTCTCTGTCTCTGACAATGCCTTCCAGTTCATGATGATTGGTACGAGCTCTCATGGAGAAATGGATGGATGGATGGATGCATGGATGGAATCTACTGTCTTCTAGTCTAAGTTAGAACAGTTTGCTGGGAATCTCTCATTTCCCTAGCCTTGAATGGAAGATATTCCAAAATGAAATTCATGATGATGCTTATGAATATAATGATGTACTCCAAATGTTGATTGATTATAATAAGCAACATGTTTTTTGGTTCCAGATAAGGAGAACCAGTCTGTCCTGATTACGTAAGTTGTTTTCTATCATTTCACTTGATTAAGTGTTTCTATTCTGATATGTTGTGTGACTTGGGTGTGATGAAAATATTCTGAACAAAAATATAAATGCAACATGTAAAGTGTTGGTCTAATATTAAGAATGGGACCATATTGGCATATTAAGAAGCTGATTAAACAACACGATCGTTGCATAGGTGCACCTCCGACCTTTCGGATCCTAGTCCAATGCTCTAACCACTGGGGACAATAAAGAATGTGCCGTTTTGTCACATTGCCGCAGATGTTTTTATAATTGAATGTTCATTTCTCTACCATAAGTCTCCAACATTGTTTTAGAGAATTTGGCAGTACGTCCAACCAGTTTCACAAGCACAGACCATGTGTAGCACGTATCCACACCAGCCCAGGACCTCCACATCCGGCTTCTTCACTAGCGGGATCTTCTGAGACCAGCCACAGCTGATGAGCCTGAGGAGTGTTTCTGTCTGTACAAAAGTCCTTTTGTGGGGAAAAACTCATTTTGATTGGCTTGGCCTGGCTCCCCAGTGGGTGGGCCTATGCCCTCCAAGGCCCATCCATGGCTGCGCCCCTGCCCGGTCATGTGAAATCCATAGATTAGGGTCTAATTCATCTATTTCAATTGACTGATTTCTTACATAAACTGTAACTCATTGAAATTGTTCCATGGCGCGTTTATATTTCTGTTCAGTTATTACATTACATTATAACTGGATTAGGTTGTGCGTTATAATGAGCCAATGAGTGGAAATATTTAGTTAATAATTGACTTTTGTTAGAAAACAGGTGAACAGTGTATTTGTCAATGCAGATTAGCAAAAACCAATCTTACACTCAAACCCGTCTGTCATATTAACCAGCGGAGAATCCGGTGCAGGAAAGACTGTCAACACCAAGCGTGTCATCCAGTACTTTGCCACCATTGCAGTTTCTGGTGTCAAGAAGGAAGTAGACCCCACCAAAATGCAGGTTGGTTGTGCTTTTATAACAAATTTAATTTTGGTGTGCTGTGTAAACTTTGTTTTTCAAGCGGTGAATACTGTTTTAAGAAAAGTGTTTGCTAGTTTCTGAGAAACTTGTGTTTGTCTCAATCAGGGGTCTCTTGAAGATCAGATCATTGCAGCTAACCCTCTGCTGGAGTCTTATGGTAATGCCAAGACAGTGAGGAACGACAACTCGTCTCGCTTTGTAAGTATGAAGGGCATACTGTGGAAGTTACCTTATATTGGGTGGAAAAATTTCAGTAGTTCACTATAGTTTTAACATTTCAAGGGGTCTATCAAAGTAAAATGTTAGATTTATTTAGTTGACCTATTTCTTTCCGCCTCAACTACAGGGTAAATTCATCAGGATTCACTTCCAAGCAGGCAAACTGGCTAAAGCTGACATTGAGACCTGTGAGTTGGTTTTCCTTCCTTTTGTTTCTAAATGCTTTCCTTAAAGACATGCTGTGGAACTTTGAAGACTAGCAAGCATTTTTTCAACCTCCCGCTTTGTACTAGATGTGTCAATATTTAATTCATACATGCACAATCTCTCTTACCTTAATTAGCCAGGAAATGTTTTCTGGAAGTTATGTGGCGCCATTTTCTCAAAATGTTCACCCATGTGGGTCAGCCCCCTTAGTAATTCAAGTTTCAGCCAATGAGCTTCAGCCCTTCACAATTTGAGAGACAGCTAGCAAGTTGCACTCACAACAGAGCAAAAGATAGAGCAATGACTTGGTGCCTCATATCTGCACCAATGTGAGGTAGTACGTAATTGTCAGGGACCACTTTTGACTCGTGAGAGTTCCAGAACTAGGAACTATGAACTACTGGCTATGAAGTATACACAAGTACCGGAGAATCTCTTTAAATTCAAACACAACATTTTGGGGAGATCATATCATCAGACGTAATATCTATATCGTTATATCTATATATCTATATCGTTATATCTATATATCTATATAGTTATATCTATATATCTATATCGTTATATCTATATCGTTATCGTTATCTCTCTCTCTCTCTCTCTCTCTCGCTCTCTCTCTCTCTCAGACCTACTAGAGAAGTCCAGAGTGGCCTTCCAGCTGCCCGCTGAGAGAGGCTACCATATCTTCTACCAGATGATGACCAACCACAAACCTGAGCTAGTTGGTAAGGCAAAGTACAGGTTAAGGTGAAATTATTTCCACCGCCATCTGTGGAACTTATTCAAATGTTTCCTAGTCCACACTGTTAATATTATTATAATGAGTACTTCCAAGGTAACAAGGCATCTAAACATGAGGCAGGTCTTTCAAGGTCTTTCATGGGAAAGATCAAGTAATGCACTGTGATACACTAGTCCAGGAGCATCAGTCCCCCTCTTTTAATGCTATGCATTATATACTGCATGTATCCTTGAGTCCATCTATTGAGTAAAGGAGGGAGAGATACTGTAAAGGTAGGACAGCAGAATTCTCAGTGATTTAACTGACAAGCCATTCTCTGTTGTCCACAGAAATGACACTCATCACCACCAACCCTTACGACTTCCCCATGATCAGCCAGGGTCAGATCAGTGTGGCCAGCATTGACGACAAGGTCGAGCTGGATGCCACCGATGTGAGTGATACAAAGTGTGAACCAAACTCTAGACATGGAATGGGTAGGACCACAATACACACTGAATGCATTGATAAAACTCATATTGTGCTGTCATATACTAGTGTGTTGGCCAAAAGTAATCATGTGGAACTGAGAAGCCAGTTCATTCTAACCATCCCATTTGTTCTGGACTGAATACAGAATGGTAGTGTACTGTAACTGAGCAAACTACCGTTCAGTTCTTCACTGTTGTACTTCCTGTTTAATACCAGGATGCAATTACAATCCTGGGCTTCTCTAACGATGAGAAAATGGCCATCTACAAGCTGACAGGAGCTGTAATGCACCATGGCAACTTGAAATTCAAGCAGAAGCAGCGTGAGGAGCAGGCCGAGCCAGACGGCACTGAGGGTGAGTCCCACTCGTAAGACGTAATATGTGGAAAGCATTAGTCCCTTTCCCAGTCCCAAGCACGTAAGACAGACAGTGCCACATGAAAGTCAGGCAGGAGATACAAACTCAAAACCCCATAAAATATTTTAAATAATATGCGTGGGTTAAAATCAAAATAGTTGACCAAACTATATTGTCAGTGTGACATCAGAAACAAGCGATCTGTTGTTGTTGGTTTTCTCTCCAGTGGCTGATAAAATCGGCTACCTGCTGGGCCTGAACTCAGCTGAGTTGCTGAAATGTCTGTGCTACCCCAGAGTGAAGGTCGGCAACGAGTACGTGACCAAGGGACAGACTGTGCCTCAGGTAAGGCGGTTAAACACACCATCAAACATTTTCTGACAACATTAATTATTTTGGGGACAATTGCATTGCTTCTTATAAATACTTAGGTTGTTTTTCCCAACCTTATCACTGGACATGGTCAATATATCATGTATTAATTTGAGGCATTATCATTGAAGGTTTATAATGCAGTCATGGCTTTGGCCAAGTCCATCTATGAGAGGATGTTCTTGTGGATGGTCATCCGTATCAACGAGATGTTGGACACCAAGAATCCAAGGCAGTTCTATATCGGTGTGCTCGATATTGCCGGATTTGAGATCTTTGATGTGAGTATGAGACCAGAACAAGACAATTAGTTGTGATTCAGAAGGATTACAGCCTTGTATGATGATGAAATTATCCCTTTTCAAATTCCATCAACAGTACAACAGCATGGAGCAGCTGTGCATCAACTTCACCAATGAGAAACTGCAACAGTTTTTCAACCACACCATGTTCGTCCTGGAACAAGAGGAGTACAAGAAGGAGGGAATCGTCTGGGCCTTCATTGACTTCGGCATGGACTTGGCTGCCTGCATTGAGCTTATTGAGAAGGTAAATTGTCTGTAAGGATTATAATAGGATGCAACATCAAAGCTCATAATGAGCACATTGAGAGATATTAACACAATGGTACAACATATCTGACTGTTGAGAACTCAATATGTTTCCTATTATGACCCCTAAATGAATATAATCCTATAAAATGATGTTTACTAAAGAAATAAATGTGATCCTAAATGTAAAATCACTAATTTGATATACATCTCTTTTTGTAAAGCCATTGGGCATCTTCTCCATCCTTGAAGAGGAGTGCATGTTCCCCAAGGCTTCAGACACTACCTTCAAGAACAAGCTGAACGATCAGCATCTTGGCAAAACCAAGGCATATGAGAAGCCCAAGCCTGCCAAAGGCAAGGCAGAAGCCCACTTCTCCCTGGTGCACTATGCCGGCGTTGTGGACTACAACATCACTGGCTGGCTGGAGAAGAACAAGGACCCCCTGAACGAATCAGTTCTTCTTATGTACGGGAAGTCCTCAGTCAAACTGATGGCTACCCTGTATCCTGCTGCCCCACCTGAGGGTAAGACTAGCATCACATCAAATGCACCTGTTACAATTCAGACCCACATTGTTTTTAAAGTCAATAGTTGTTATTTTTCACAATCTCATTGGCAGCATTTGATTCTCTTATTTCTAATGATCTTTTACTTACTTACATGTGAACAGATACAACCAAGAAAGGAGGCAAGAAGAAGGGTGGCTCCATGCAGACTGTGTCGTCCCAGTTCAGGGTGAGCTTTTGAAATGTGTATATTCAGTCCTCCAAAAGGAGCATTGATTACCATAAATAATTTCTGAGAAAATGGTTTGTAACCCTCTTCCAGGAGAACTTACAAAAGCTGATGACCAACTTGAGGAGCACTCATCCTCACTTTGTGCGCTGCCTGATCCCCAACGAGTCAAAGACTCCAGGTACAATAAATATTGACTTGAATATTACATTTTATCAATACAGTGTCAGTAACCTTAACAATCCTTTAATCTGTTAATAAGTATTAAAGAGACATGGTTTGTTTTTCCAGGTCTGATGGAGAACTTCCTGGTTATCCACCAGCTCAGGTGTAATGGTGTTCTGGAGGGTATCAGGATCTGCAGAAAGGGCTTCCCCAGCAGAATCATCTATGCTGACTTCAAGCAGAGGTACACTCATGCAAACACACATGCACACAACACACACAACATACAACACACACACAACCACAGAACGATCTGCTCCAAGGGCATTCGCAGCATCAGAATAGGCTTACTTTTTATGTGATATAACCAACCTATTACAACTTGACGTGTTAAAAATGTCTCGTCATTCAGGTACAAAGTACTGAATGCCAGTGTCATCCCTGAGGGCCAGTTCATGGACAACAAGAAGGCTTCTGAGAAGCTGCTTGGGTCCATTGATATAAATCACGACGATTACAAGTTTGGACACACCAAGGTCAGTCAAATACCCCCAGCAAAATCTGACAACAAAAAAAGAACTTCAATGATAATTTAAACCCCTAGAGTCGTTTGACGCACCGGTGTGTCGATGTCAGGTACATAACAAAAGCATCTTACCAGTTGGTTATCCATCCTTTTTTCTTTCTTCAAAAGATGGAGAAGTATAGAAACTCAACTCATTATCATGTGTATTGTGTTAGAGTGGTATGGCTTCAGTTATCTGTATCTGTGTACATTATTCATCTACACCTCTGCAATAACTTACAACTTTTAAACAAGCTATTTCATGGTGTGTTTGTAAGAATTGCAATATTTATGTTGTTCAAATGAATCTAGTGATGTTGTTCCCCTGTTCTGATCCAACCCTTTCTATCTGTCACCATCTGAATCTGGTTCCAATGGCCATGTTGACCTGTGTCTCAGGTGTTCTTCAAAGCCGGTCTGCTGGGTGTCTTGGAGGAGATGAGAGATGAGAAGCTGGCCGTTCTGATCGGCATGGTCCAGGCTCTCAGCCGTGGATTCCTCATGAGAAAAGAGTTCACCAAGATGATGGAGAGGAGGTGAGGAAGAGTAGACATCTTGGCAAAGCTTTCTGTGAACCACCTGAATGTAATGCATTATGATCACATACTGTATATGCTGTGAGTTGATCAGAATGAGAAAGTAGGTCTTATAATGTTCTATTAGTGCTGCAGTTTGGGATTTGGCAAAGCTGTTCAGTTGTCTTTTATATTGGTGATATTTACCCATTCATTATTTTGTATTTTTTGGGGAGTGGGAGGGGGGGGGGGTAGATCAGCATTAATATTGTGCATAGATTGTGGCTTCCATCATTGTAATTGTCTACATAATTTCCAATCCCCCATATTTAATATAATATATATTTAAAACATATATATATATATATATATATATATATATATATATATTTAGCTTCTTTATTCTTTCCCCCTAACATCCCTCCCCTCATTGGATTTAGCCATATATTTTTCAACTGTGGTGTGATGTTTCACATAGTCCTGAACCCAGCTGTGACCATTTATTAACCAAGCACCTCGATGCAGTCAGACCATTCAATTATTTTGTCCTGCCAGGGCAATATGCCCCCTCTCTGATTGTCTGAGTGTGAAGCCATCCCCATGGGTTACTGCTGCTAATGTTGCCAGCACTGCCACTACCTAGGTGGGGGTCTCTACCTAGGTGGGTGTCGTCAAGGTTCTCATTAGCAGCTTTGAGAAATTCCTTGTATATTATGCTCACCATTCAGTCCTTCTTTATGTCCCAAAAATGTCAATTTATTTGCTGCGTTTGATTCAGAAATACACCGGTTTCAACTCGCCCAACACGCCTACAAAGTATCTAATAAGTTACCTGTAAACTTGGTCTAAACATTTCAAACAACATTCTTAATCCAACCTCAATCATCAATACATTTTAAGATGGAATAAACTGTTTCTAATACCGGATAAAAACAATGTGAAGCGCGCATAGCAAAACAGTAGAGTCCACCTGGAGTGACACTTACAATGAATAGCACTACTTCTTCATTTCTCAAAAGAAAAACATCAAACAATTTCTAAAGACTGTTGACATCTAGTGGAAGCCGTAGGAACTGCAACCAGGTTCATGGGGTGGCAGGGTAGCCTAGTGGTTAGAGTGTTGGACTAGTAACCGGAAGGTTGCAACTTCAAATCCCCGAGCTGACAAGGTATAAATCTGTCATTCTGCCCCTGAACAAGCAGTTAACCCACTGTTCCTAGTCTGTCATTGAAAATAATAATTTTTTCCTAACTGACTTACCTAGTTAAATAAAGGTAAAAAAATAAAAATAAATAATAATGGAGTCCCATAGAAACCCATTTTCCCTGTATGGTTTGTCCTCGGGGTTTTGCCTGGCAAATTAGTTCTGTACATTATTTCAACAGTTTTAGAAACTTTGGAGTGTTTTCTATATCCTAGCTTCTGGGCCTGAGTAACAGGCAGTTTACTTTGGGCACGCTTTTCATCTGGATGTCAAATGCAGCCACCTACCCCAAATTAATTGAAAACAAACAAAAATAGCTTCTTAGCAAAGAGCAATTTCTCAAGCAAGAATTTATCTATGACTGTCTGGGGGGAGGTGAAAAGTGGGGAGGCGAAAAAATTGAAAACTATCTGTTATTGGCAAAGGGGTTTGTAAAGCTCTTTCTTATTTGTCTATTAACTAGATTACATTACCAATTTCAGGCAATCATTTCAAACAAAGCTTACACTTAAAAGGGCATTACCATAATCTTCACAATTTCAGAGTATTATTCCAAACTCATAGTGTGGAAATATATATAAAACAGAGGACAATCATGTTTTTGACGGCACTGGGCCTTGTCACTCACCATGTCACTCTATCCTCTCTGTCGACCAGAGATGCCATCTTCACCATCCAGTACAACATCCGTTCATTCATGAATGTGAAAACCTGGCCATGGATGAAGGTGTACTTCAAGATCAAGCCCCTGCTGAAGAGCGCTGAAACGGAGAAGGAGCTGGCCAACATGAAGGAGAACTTTGACAAGATGAAAACAGACCTGGCGAAGGCTCTGGCCAAGAAGAAGGAGTTGGAGGAGAAGATGGTGTCCATTCTGCAAGAGAAGAACGACCTGGCACTCCAAGTTGCATCTGTGAGTGAGAAATTATCCTCCTAAGGTCATATTTTCATACACATGAATACACAAATGAGCACCATTTTTTTTATTGCCCATGTTAAATACATATTTCATGAATGTTGATTTGCTCTGACCTCTATGACTAAATCAAGTCTATATTTTGATAAACAACGTGAGTCTGCAAATATTTGTCCTGTTCTGAAATCAGGAATCAGAGAATCTGAACGATTCTGAGGAAAGGTGTGAGGGACTCATCAAGAGCAAGATCCAGCTGGAGGCCAAACTCAAAGAGACGGCTGAGAGGCTGGAAGATGAGGAGGAGATGAATGCTGAGTTGACTGCCAAGAAGAGGAAGCTGGAGGATGAGTGCTCTGAGCTGAAGAAGGACATTGATGACCTGGAGCTCACCCTGGCCAAAGTGGAGAAGGAGAAGCACGCCACTGAAAACAAGGTCTTGTTTAACCAAACAATAACCCAAACCTCAATCAACTCAAAACATAGAAATGGAATTCCAGATGTATTGTGGGTGGCGGAAACATGAAGACACAAAATAGTAGAATAGTGGTACTCCCCACATTTATTGTATGTTCAGCTGCCCCTCGTTTATAACTTCCATTCAGTACACTGGCATGGAGTACACCTCCATCTAGTGTTGAATCTATAGAACAGTACCTGTTGACACATTTCTAATCTGAATTAAATTAATGCAATACGTATGAAACTAAATCTCCCATGTAAAGTAACAAAAGGCTAATTATGTGGTGGCGGTTTTTAGGTTAAAAACCTGACAGAGGAGATGGCGTCTTTGGATGAGAGTGTTGCCAAGCTGACCAAGGAGAAGAAAGCCCTCCAAGAGGCCCACCAGCAGACACTGGATGACCTGCAGGCAGAGGAGGACAAAGTCAACACTCTGACCAAGGCCAAGACCAAGCTGGAACAGCAAGTGGACGACGTGAGTGGATTTAGACATTTTGGCCATGATAGTGTGTAAGATGTTATTATCTTCTGTTGTTTAGATTTGAAAAATACATTTGTTTTTATCTTGTAGCTTGAGGGTTCTCTGGAGCAAGAGAAGAAGCTCCGTATGGACCTTGAGAGAGCCAAGAGAAAGCTGGAGGGAGATCTGAAGTTGGCCCAGGAGTCCATAATGGACCTGGAGAATGACAAGCAGCAGTCTGATGAGAAAATCAAGAAGTAAACAAAAACAAATTACTGCAATTTTACCTGCAATATTGAGCAAATGAACGGTTGTTCTTGTCTAATTCTTGTAAATATGAATTAACATTTGCATGTGATTCGTATAATACTCTCTCTTTACACTTTTCTACCCAAAATGTGTTTGAAAATGTCCGTGTTTGTGTTTCTTAGGAAGGAGTTTGAGACATCCCAGCTCCTCAGTAAAATAGAGGATGAACAGTCTCTGGGAGCTCAGCTACAGAAGAAGATCAAGGAACTCCAGGTACAGTACAGGACCTAAGCTCCAGTACAGGAAAGAACACACCTGAAACATCTCCTAAAAAATATTCTGGTATCACACATTTTTCCTGGTGGCTTGAAGGTTGCAAGATGGTGCTTCTTACTGTTGTAGTTTGGTTCCCGCATGGGACACCATCTACTTAATATATTTGTGAAACTGGCTTTGTATGAACACATTTTAACATTTATGAAAAATATACACAGACTCTTATTATTTTGTTTATTATTTATTTGGTTCAGTTGTTTCAACTGTATTGTAGTGTTCATCCCTCCCTGCTCCTGCCCCCTGTTCTAGGCTCGTATTGAGGAGCTGGAGGAGGAAATTGAGGCTGAGCGTGCTGCCAGGGCTAAGGTTGAGAAGCAGAGGGCCGATCTCTCCAGGGAACTTGAGGAGATCAGCGAGAGGCTGGAGGAGGCCGGAGGCGCCACTTCTGTTCAGATTGAGATGAACAAGAAGCGTGAGGCAGAGTTCCAGAAGCTGCGTCGTGATCTTGAAGAGTCCACCCTGCAGCATGAGTCCGTAGCCGCCGCTCTGCGCAAGAAACAGGCCGACAGTGTGGCTGAGCTCGGGGAGCAGATTGACAACCTGCAGCGTGTCAAACAGAAGCTGGAGAAGGAGAAGAGTGAGTACAAGATGGAGATTGATGACCTCTCCAGCAACATGGAGGCCATCGCCAAGGCTAAGGTGAGTAGTGATGTTTTGATCAAGCAGTGTTGAGGAGGGTCAACTACATTACCATTCAAGTGAACTGAAGTTGACAGGAGTCTCATATATAAAGTAATGATGGAACATGTTTCACTAACAGGGCAATCTGGAGAAGATGTGCCGTACTCTTGAGGACCAGCTGAGCGAGATCAAGACCAAGAATGAGGAGAATGTTCGCCAGATCAACGACATCGGTGGACAGAGGGCCAGACTCCTAACAGAAAATGGTACCATCATCAACAATGAACAACAAACCAATTAATTCTTCAGTAAAACACAATAACTTGTATTGGGGATGTATCCAGATAGTATATTCCACAGTTTCACACCTAACATTGCCCTGCGATACCTTAAAATCAATTTTCAATCTGAGAGAACAGAGACCCAATTAACAAGATGTCCCTCTGTTCCTGCAGGTGAGTTTGGCCGCCAGCTGGAGGAGAAGGAAGCCCTGGTGACTCAGCTGACCAGAAGCAAACAGGCCTTCACCCAGCAGGTGGAGGAGCTGAAGAGGCAGATTGAGGAGGAGGTCAAGGTAAGGAACTCAAAATGAACTACATAGTTTAGACAGTGACTACGCCACCCTCTGAGACTTTTACTGTAATTTGTTTAACTATCTCTCTTATCTCTCCTTGTCTTTCACTTTCTCTCTCACAGGCTAAAAATGCACTGGCCCACGGTGTCCAGTCTGCCCGCCATGACTGTGACCTCCTGAGAGAGCAATTTGAGGAAGAGCAGGAGGCCAAGGCAGAGCTGCAACGCGGCATGTCCAAGGCGAACAGTGAGGTGGCTCAGTGGAGGACTAAGTATGAAACTGATGCCATCCAGCGCACAGAAGAGCTGGAGGAGGCCAAGTGAGTCGCACGGAACAGCAAAAACTCATATACGGTGTGGATGGTGAGGGCCGTAGGGGGCTCTAAGAAATTATTATTTTGCTAAGTATTTTAACATTTGTACACATTCTGTCATACAACAGGAAGAAGCTGGCCCAGCGTCTGCAGGATGCTGAGGAGACTATTGAGGCAACCAACTCCAAGTGCGCCTCCCTGGAGAAGACCAAGCAGAGGCTGCTGGGAGAGGTGGAGGACCTCATGATTGACGTTGAGAGAGCCAACGCAATGGCTGCCAACCTCGACAAGAAGCAGAGGAACTTTGACAAGGTGAACATTAATAATTCTCAACCTAGAGTGATATTTTCTGTCTGCTATATGATCAAATGCAGAATAATTGTAGCATATTTCTGATTCAAAACTCTTCATCAAGATCTAAAGAAAATCCCATTGATTTCCCTAGGTTCTGGCAGAGTGGAAGCAGAAGTATGAGGAGGGCCAGGCTGAGCTGGAAGGAGCTCAGAAGGAGGTTCGCTCAATGAGCACTGAACTCTTCAAGATGAAGAACTCCTACGAGGAGGCTCTGGATCATCTGGAGACTCTGAAGAGAGAGAACAAGAACCTGCAACGTGAGCATTTGACAGAATCTCTATTGGGCTCATGTTTGAATAGTGTTTTGAAAATGGAGGGAACTGTAATCATCAACACCATTTTAAAACAGTATTATAATTACTTTATGATTTCGACTTGAACAATCCAAAGATTTATGCCAACTACTTTAATGATTTTTTCATTAGCAAGATCAGCAAACTTAGATGTAACATGTCAGCAACAAATGCTGACTCTACACATCCATGTATATCTGACCAAATAATGAAACACAAGCACTGTAATTTTCAATTCCGTAAAGTTAGTGTGGAAGAGGTGATGTTTTTTTTGTTCTCTATCAACAATGACAAGCCACCGGGGTCTGACAATCTGGATGGAAAATTACTGAGGATAATAGTGGACAATGTTCGACATCTTCAATTTAAGCCTACTAGAAAGTGTGCTCTCAGGCTTGGAGGGAAGCAAAAGTCATCCCACTTTCTAAGAATAGTTAAGCCCCCTTAACTGGCTCAAATAGTCGACCAATCAGCCTGTTACCAACCCTTAGTAAACCTTTTGAAAAAATTGTGGCTGACCAGATACAATGCTATTTTATTGTAAACAAATTGACAACAAACTTTCAGCATGCTAATAGAGAAGGACATTCAACAAGGACAGCACTTACACAAATGACTGATGATTGGCTGAGTGAAATTGATGATGAAACGATTGTAGGGACAGTTTTGTTAGACTTCAGCTTTTGACATTATCGATCATTGTCTGCTGCTGGCAAAACTTGTGTTATGGCTTCATAAACCCTGCTTTCTTGTGGATAAAGTGGTACCTGTCTAACAGAACACAGAGGCTGTTCTTTAATGGAACATAATCCAGGTAGAATTAGGAATTCCCCAAGGCAGCTATCCAGGCCCATTACTTTTTTCAATCTTTACTAACGACATGCAACTGGCTTTGAGTAAAGCTAGTGTCTATGTTTGCAGAAACTCAAACTACACACGTCAGCTACTACAGTAACTGCTGGCCCTTGGATGCACACAGAGAGCTAACATTAATAATATGCATGCCAATCTCTCCTGGCTCAAAGTGGAGGAGAGATTAACTTCATCACTGCTTGTATTTATGAGAGTTATTGACATGAATACACCGATGCATACCACACAAGACATGTCTTCACAGTCCCCAAGTCCGACAGACTATGGAAGGTGCACAGTACTAATTAGAGCTATGACTACATGGAACTCTATTTCACAGTACTAATTAGAGCTATGCGTACATGGAACTCTATTCCACATCAAGTAACCGATGCAGCAGTAAAATTAGATTAAGAAACAGACTAAAAAAACACCTTATGGAACAGCAGGGACCGTGAAGCAACACAAAAATAGGCACAGACACATACACACACACACACACGAGCATATGCACTATACACACATGTACACATGGATGTTGTACTGTAGATATGTGGAAGTGGTGGAGTAGGGGTCAGAGGGCACACAGTCTGTGAATGTATTGTTATGTTTTTAAAACTGTGTAAACTGCATTAATTTTGCTGAAGACGTGACAGTTAGATTTGCAAGACCATTTGAAATTCTGATTAATTGATTCAATGTCAACTTCAGTGTATTGGTGGTATCCACTGAATATCTCCCAAGTCTAAACTGCTCCTGTGTTTGTGTGTGCAGAGGAGATCTCTGACCTGACTGAGCAGATCGGAGAGACTAGCAAGAGCATCCATGAGTTGGAGAAGGCCAAGAAGACCGTGGAGACAGAGAAGTCTGAGATCCAGACCGCTCTGGAGGAGGCTGAGGTACAATCTACAGCTGTTTGATGGGAAAAGCAGTGTTCATTTGATCATTTGGATCCCCATGAGCTTTTGCAGAAGCATCAGCTACTCTTCCTGGTGTCCACAAAAAACACAAGACAACAAATAACAAAACACTGATAGACAAGGACAGTCACACAAATGTAAGATGCGATATACAAAAAAGTCCAACTAAAGTGGTACACTAGCCAACGCCAGCTACAGTCCCACACTCCCTGTATTGGTGTTTATTGTAGTCATATATATTTAATTCCTTGGCTTATACACATCCAAATGTATTGAACACAATTGGCCTGACTGCTTCTCTTTGTCCAGGGAACACTGGAGCACGAGGAATCCAAGATTCTGCGTGTGCAGCTGGAGCTGAACCAGATCAAGGGTGAGGTGGACAGGAAGCTGGCTGAGAAGGACGAGGAGATGGAGCAGATCAAGAGGAACAGCCAGAGGATGATGGACTCCATGCAGAGCACCCTGGATTCTGAGATCAGGAGCAGGAATGATGCCCTGAGGGTGAAGAAGAAGATGGAGGGAGACTTGAACGAGATGGAGGTCCAGCTTAGCCACGCCAACAGGCAGGCAGCTGAGGCCCAGAAACAGCTGAGGAACGTCCAGGGACAGCTCAAGGTAAAGGGACTGGGGAGAGATTTGTTTGTGAATCTGTAGAAAATAAAGAGGAATTTCAATAGCGTTTACTAGTATGCTGTAGACAGGTAAGGATATTGGGAAGTTCTTACCAAGGAGCATTTAAATCAATGACCCAATCACCTCTACTTCCACAAATCCTAATGAACCCATGTCATTGTGAACCCCAGGATGCCCTGTTGCACCTTGATGACGCTGTTCGCGTCGCAGATGATATGAAGGAGCAGGCAGCCATGGTGGAGCGTAGGAACGGTCTGATGGCGGCTGAAATCGAGGAGCTGAGAGTTGCTCTGGAGCAGGCGGAGAGAGGCCGCAAAGTGGCTGAGACTGAGCTGGTAGACGCCAGCGAGCGTGTTGGACTGCTGCACTCCCAGGTATGGGTCAAAAGCCATTTCGAATGAAATTCAACCAGGCATACCATTTCTGCCTTGTGACCTGAAAGTTCTCTAGATAGTCAAAAAAATGTTTTAACTCCTTCAGAACACCAGCCTTCTGAACACTAAGAAGAAGCTGGAGTCTGACCTGGTGCAGGTGCAGGGAGAGGTCGAAGACATCGTCCAGGAGGCCAGGAATGCAGAGGAGAAGGCCAAGAAGGCTATTACTGATGTGAGTCCTTATGATCTATTCAATTACATTCACTTCATTTGTATCCATGGGCCAATGGTTGGATAGCTGAGCTGGTATACCACAACAAAGTCCTCAGAAGGACGTTATGATTGGTGCCAATTGGTGCATAAATTTAAAAAACTACGATTCCAGGCGGCCATGATGGCTGAGGAGCTGAAGAAGGAACAGGACACCAGCTCTCACCTGGAGAGGATGAAGAAGAACCTGGAGGTCACAGTCAAGGACCTGCAGCACCGTCTGGATGAGGCTGAGAATCTGGCCATGAAGGGAGGCAAGAAGCAGCTCCAGAAACTGGAGTCCAGGGTGAGTTAACAGCAGGGTGGATTAGGGTGGATTGAATGACTAATGTATTTAAAATGTATTTAACCATGCAAATACACAGGAGCTTTGTGTAATGACTTTCTCTCAATAACCCACATAGATAATGACATTGTATCATTACAGATCCCTTCAAATACAATTGTGAAAATACATAGGAACAGACAACAATTGTGCCTCGTTGACTGGGTAGAAGAATATACCTCTGTTGTACTAAGATTTGTTACATCTGATTTCACCACCTCAAAAAAATTCCTGTGTTAATTTCTTCCACAAAGGTGCGTGAGCTCGAGAATGAGGTGGAGGCCGAGCAGAGAAGAGGTGCAGACTCAATCAAGGCAGTCCGCAAGTATGAGCGCAGAGTCAAGGAGCTCACCTACCAGGTAACAGAAAGTGCCTTCTTCCCAAACTTGACACCAACACAGACAGGTTTGTGTATAAAACTATGGGGCATTGATTCTTTGATCTTGTCCCACAGACTGAGGAGGATAAGAAGAATGTTGTCAGACTTCAGGACCTGGTAGATAAGCTGCAGATGAAAGTCAAGGCCTACAAGAGGCAGGCTGAGGAAGCGGTGAGTCACAAACTTTGTCAAATACTTTGAAAGCATACATTCCCCCCCAAAAAGTCCTTACTAGACATTCAAATTTGAATTCAGTTTTACTACTGCGCATCAGTAAACAATGACTCAATTGATAGTGCAAGTCATTTCTGAAGAAATTATGCACATCACTGAGCGCCTCCTATGTCTATGTGTCACCAAGTTAAAGGTGACGGGGTTGAATATTAATTGGCTGTACTGGGGGCTGGTCTAATGGTAGTACTCTACTGGGGGCTGGTCTAGTGGTAGTACTGTACTGGGGGCTGGTCTAGTGGTAGTACTGTACTGGGGGCTGGTCTAGTGGTAGGTCTAGTGGTAGTACTGTACTGGGAGCTGGTCTAGTGGTAGTACTGTACTGGGGGCTGGTCTAGTGGCAGTAGTGTGCTGGGGACTGGTTTAATGGTAGTGCGACCACCCCTGAATCACACACTGTGCCTCTCATAATTATTCACCCCTTTTGGATTTATTTTCACTGTTAGAAAGTGGGATTGAAATTAATTTAATTGTAATGTTGTTGTCATTGTTCTACACAAGATAATCCACAATGTCACACTGACTAGAAAATTGGATACAAGTAGGATACAAGTAGTGTATCATACATTGCAGTTGAGGAACAATGTGAAAGTAAATATGATTTGAAAGGTGATAAACCTGTAACCCAACTATTGAGAAAATGGCCCCTTGAATGTCTAGGTACACATACAGGGGAGCTCTTTGTCTACACCCATTCAGCATTGTTCACACCCTCTGAACCCCACCCATCTCTTTAAGGATTCACATGTGAGACCATGTGCTAAACAGAGTGAATACGGTAGTGTAGTAAACAACCAAAGATTTCAAGACTAAAAGTGGTAAAAGTAGTAGCAGAAAGTAGTAGTAAAAATACACTTAATCTAGTACTTGGCCTATATCCTAATCTGACTTTGGTGCAGGTCATGTTGTTCTTCACATTACCGACTTTGGAAAACATACACTATATCAAATAAAAGATATGTTTATTTGTCACATGCACAGGTTACATAAGGTGTAAATGGTACAGTGTAATGGTTACTGGCATATTTGCAATATAGCAATATCAAAAATAGAAAGTGTCCAGATAAAATATATTTTATAATTATTTTATAATTATTAGATGATGCTAACCCAGACGCACTTGTCTAAATTGATGGGTCATATGAAAGAAATGCAATAAGCACCCTCCAGCCACATCTAGATAAGTGGTTGGGTCACTAGTGTCTCGACATGTATACGTGTTCATGAAATACAATAGTGGAGTCTTTTGTTTAGACATGTAGCTAGCTAGCTAGCCAAACAATGACCCATAATCCCAAACCATACTACTATCACTACAGACTGATTGACATTGCTAGCCACCATGCATGAAATGCTGTAGTATGAATCTGCAGGTAGCTAAAGATAACCAACTAGGTTCAGGACAGCAATGTTGTTGATAGCAGTAGCAACACTTTTGCAGTTCTCCATGGCTAATGTTATATCTTTCAAAAAAGCCACAGTAGCAAGGATTATCTACACATACTGAGCAGCTCATGTTATAGACAGAAGCATGCTACATGGCAAACCAATCAGAACTCATCTCTCAGCATGTACAGCCCATCCATAATCTCAGCCAATCATGGCTAGCGGGAAGGTTCCTGACTTTTTCCGTGGCTAAACCAACTAGGTTCGTAATTTAACTATTTATTTGTATTTACAGATGGCATATAGAAGTTTGCTATTAAGGTACATGAAAGTTCACATGTTCCAGAAGGCATTTCTGCGAATAAACACATTTAGATTTTTAAAAATTGCACAACCCAGGTGTGCAATGCTCTTAGAAAACTTACCCAAAAATATGTTTATAACATGTATTGACTCAGGGGGGGGTGAAAACAAATTAGTCCAGATATATTAGTGTTTTATTTTTCATGAATAATTTTTTAAATTCCACATTGACATTCCAGAGTATTTTGTATAGATCATTGAACAAAAAAACTTTAATTTAAATCCATTTTAATCCCAATTTGTAACACAATAAAAGGGGGTGTGAATACTTGTTTTAGACACTGAACACCCCCGGAGGCAGTGGTTTGATCCCCCATTTCACCACTCATTCTCTCTGATGGATCCTCTATCTCCCTATATACATTGTTATCCTAAATCTGTCAACAACAAAAAGCATTGAAATACCTTAATTAAGAAAAAAATAATATTAATTTGCTACCTGAAGATTCAAACTTTGAATGCTGATTTTATGCTCTCCCTCTCTTTTCCGCACCCAGGAGGAACAAGCCAACGGCCACATGTCTAAGTTCAGGAAGGTTCAGCATGAGCTGGAGGAGGCTGAGGAGCGTGCTGACATCGCTGAGTCTCAAGTCAACAAGCTCAGAGCCAAGGCCCGCGACACTGGAAAGGTACGGAGCTGCTGCTAAACCTATACCTGACTCATGTTCAAATATGTCCACATCAACACCACCTATGATAGTCTTCTCAGAGGTCAATACTGACCTTTTACACTCACTAAAATGTATTTAAGATCTCTAAGAATCACATTTCAGGTAGGGTTAAAATAGATTCATTCAAACTAAGCTGGTTCTTCAAAATTGAAAATCAAAGCTCAGCACTGAGCCATTTAATGCTCTAATATCTCTAACATGTTCATAATTAATACTCATCCATTCATTTCTTTCTGTCTTCCTTACAGGGCAAAGAAGTTGCTGAATAAACAAAACCAAAGTCTTACATCATTTTCCTGTGTTGCATAAAATATGATTTTCATGGTGAAAATGAGCTTCGATTAAAAACATGTCGGCTTACATACACTTCCTTTGTGACTGTGGACTCATTACTCAGCTAATAGCTGTTTCATATCATACAAATATTGTACTTTAGTTTAAGGTGCAATCTGGGATTCCAACCACAACGATGTGGTCAACCCAACGAATTTAAGGTGTCACCTTTTTTTTGTAAACAGCTGAGGGTGAGGCTGGAGAAATGTAACCACTATCAAATTCATAGACCTTTAGAATTGATTGGGATTGTCATTAGCCAACTTCAAATGGCGACAGCTCGTCTTCCAGGGGGTCTGACAGATAACAAAGATATTTATTGGAGAAAAAAAACTTTACAATTGACATACAGTACATTTAAAAACGTTGACATGAACAAAACAACTAGGTGAGATAGAGAGGCATTGTTTGTTTTTTTTAAACCCTTTAATTCCACTATAAATAGTAAAGCTCCCTTTGCTGGCTCTAACAGCCGTCCAATCAGTTTGCTTCCTGTTCTTAGTAAACGGATGGAGGATGTTGACATGTATAACAAATGTGGATCTAAAAGAATTAAAAAATAATAATAATCGAGAAATAATCAAAGTTAGCATATTGATGACATTGTGTGGCCTCTTTAAAACAGTTTGTCCTAGGTTTCTAAAGGAATCACTATAGTATAGTCATCTGAAATGCAGTGGAAAAGGGAAGCAACCAGGATAATGATTTATTAATGTATCAAGTTTTAATAATCCAAAGTTTAATTAATGAATATTCATATATCAAATAACTTTACATAAATAGGAAATACGTCTCTGATTGAATTTTCTCTAAATAACAAAAAATAATTGACCTTATGCAAAATAACAAAACACAATTCACACACATTTCAATCTCAGCCATGAACACATGGACAACTTTCATGTAATGTTCCAGTCTTGTATAGCAAAGCATCAGCAAGAGACACCAGTATAAAAGGATGCTAATAGAACCATGACAGTGTATAACTATAAAACTAGCCCAACTCTGCATCTCCCTTAATCTGTGTGATACAGTGCATTCAGAAAGTATTCAGACCCCATTGACTTTATTTTTAAAGTCTTATGAAAACAGCCTAACCAGCTCTGCTGGCAACAATTTGGGAATAACGCTCTCGGTAGTTGATGTGAGCAAGACCTTTAAACAGGTCAACATTCACAAAGCCGCGGGGCCAGATGGATTACCAGGACTCAAAGCATGCACGGACCAACTTCTTGACTGAGTCTGCAATACCTTTTTAACCAGGTAGGCTAGTTGAGAACAAGTTCCCATTTACAACTGCCACCTGGCCAAGATAAAGCAAAGCAGAGTGACACAGACAACAACACAGAGTTACACGTGGAATAACATGAAATAAACAATAAACAAGCCAATGACACAGTAGAAAAAAAAGAACATCTATATACAGTGTGTGCAAAAGGCATGAGGAGGTAGGCAATAAATAGGCCATAGTAGCAAAGGATTACAATTTAGCTAGCTAACATTAGACTCAAACTAGAAAAGCAAACAAATAATAACGTCAGCTAGGGAGCCAGCCAGCTTACGTTAGCTAACTAGCTAACAGTACACTTTAGCTTGAAATGAAACCACTCCCTGTCAAAATTAGAAACGTGTAATATATGAAAATGTAGCTAGCTGATGCTAGACTATCTTACCTGTATACATCAACATGCATCATGGATGCGTCTCCCTGTCACGAATGCCATACCATGGTTGCCCTTAGTTTGAAGATGTAATCCGGAGACAGGTGTTTTCTCCATATCTTTAGCTATCATACTCTAATTCCACTGATTTCCTCCAGAAAATGGAAAGCAAGACTAATGCCGTTTTACCACACAATACATTTTTTAAAAGTTCGACAGGATTACCAACACCGACTGACGAGCTCAAATAGACAGACGGCTTCAATATGGCAGACCAATCCAAACTCCTCTATCGGTATGTCCAGCCCACTCATTATCTCAGACAGTCATGCCTAGTGGGACGGTTGCTGACTTTTTCTTTGGCTTAACCAACAAGGCTCATAAATTAACAATTTATCATACTTACAGATGGCATGGAAGTTTG
This sequence comes from Oncorhynchus mykiss, assembly GCF_013265735.2. NCBI lineage: Eukaryota > Metazoa > Chordata > Actinopteri > Salmoniformes > Salmonidae > Oncorhynchus > Oncorhynchus mykiss. Next base: position 37,696,683 of record NC_048592.1, read on the forward strand.
TTAATAAGACACATGACAGTTCACATGTTCGAGAAGGCATTTCTGAGAAAAAAAATGCATTTACAAAAGGCTTTCCTGTGAAGTTGTGACTTCTATGAATGGATGGTTTCCTGCATCGGATCAATTTTTTTATTTTTTTTATTAATTATGCTAGACCGTTTCTTGCAGTGTCTGCAGCTCAATCCCCTCTTTCCACAGATGTAAAGCTTTTGACTATTCCACAACATTGGGCTTGTGAAAGCGTTTTTTTCTACATGAGTGGATCCAGACAAGAAAATCGTCATGAAATTGTCTGTTAATAAACCTAATAATAATTAAACCTAATAAAATAAAAAGTATTAATGAAATTAGATCCCTTACAAACACGCTTTAAATTAGATCCCCCTACATAACAAACACGCCTTAAATTACATAAATTAAATGACATACTGGTCTTGATGAGAAAAAAAAAACTGTCAGGGTAGGTTCTCTTCTGCGCTTTTCAACCAATCCAGTAAATGTGGAGGAGGAGTTAATATGGAGGGTCTCCTTGTTAATGTCCAAAAGTGAAAGTAGCTTTAAATGCTCTTTTTGCATTTCCCCTGAAATGTCATTGGCATACATAGACACCTTTGTTAAGCCTCGGATTTCTAAGCCCTTAATTCATTAGGGTAGGGGGCAATATTTTCACGTACGGATGAAAAGCGTGCCTAAAGTAAACTGCCTGTTACTCAGGCCCAGAAGCTAGGATACGCATATAATCGGTAGATTTGGATAGAAAACACTCTAAAGTTTCCTAAACCGTTACAATGATGTATGTGAGTATAACAGAACTGATATGGCAGGCAAAAACATGAGAAAAACCATCCAAGAAGTGGGATTTTTCATGTTTGTAGTTTTTTATTGAATGCCATTCGAGTATCCATTGACTTAGGACTCAAATTGTACTTACAATGGCTTCCACTAGATGTCAACAGTTTTTAGAAATTGTTTCAGGCTTGTATTCTGAAAAATGAGGGATTAAGACCACTCTGAATGAGTGGACCACTCTGAATGAAATAACATTTGACATGTTTCTACAAACTTTACTGATACTTTTTAAATTTTTCATCTGTCTGTTATGACTACCTTTGAGCCTGTGGATTACTGAACAAAATGTGCAGTGTGTAAAGAGGGACTTTATCGAACAAAACAAACATTTATTGAGGCAATGGGAGGCTTGTGAGTGCAACCATATGAAGATCATTAAAGGTAAGTGATTAATTGTATCACTATTTCTGACTTGTGTAACTCCTCTACTTGGCTGGTAACTGTTTGCAATGATTTGTCTGATGGGCGCTGTTCTCAGATAATCGCATGGTATGCTTTCGCTGTAAAGCCTTTTTGAAATCTGACACCGTGGTTGGATTAACAAGTTAATCTTTACACCGTTGTATAACACTTATATGTTTTATGAATTATTATAACGAGTATTTCTGCTTTTGAATTTGGCGCTCTGCAATTTCACTAGATGTTGGACAGGTGGGATGGTAGCGTCCCACACCCCCTAGAGAGGTTAATGTTCTCATAGGATCTGATTTTAATAGCTAGCATTTTGATGGCCATAATGAATAGATACGGTCACAACGGACAGCCTTGGCTATTACTATTTTACATCTGGGTTGCTATACATACAGTCGTGGCCAAAAGTTTTGAGAATGACACAAATATACATTTTCACAAAGTTTGCTGCTTCAGTGTCTTTAGATATTTTTGTCAGATGTTACTATGGCATACTGTAACATAATTACAAGCATTTCATAACATTAAATGAAGTTGATGAAAATAGTTAATATTTGCAGTGTTGACCCTTCTTTTTCAAGACCTCTGCAATCTGCCTTGGCATGCTATCAATTAACTTCTGGGCCACATCCTGACTTATGGCAGCCCATTCTTGCATAATCCATGCTTGGAGTTTATCAGAATTTGTGGGTTTTTGTTTGTCCAACTGCCTCTTGAGGAATGACCACAAGTTCTCAATGGGATTAAGGTCTGGGGAGTTTCCTGGCCATGACCCAAAATATCGATGTTTTGTTCCCCGGGTCATTTAGTTATCACTTTTGCCTTATGGCAAGGTGCTCCATCATGCTGGAAAAGGCATTGTTCGTCACCAAACTGTTCCTGGATGGTTTGGGAGAAGTTGCTCTCCTGAGCAAGCTCTGTACTGATGGTGCCCTGATACCGCAGCTGAATCAATTTTAGGAGATGGTCCTGGCGCTTGCTGGACTTTCTTGGGTGCCCTGAAGGCTTCTACACAACAATTGAACCACTCTCCTTCAAGTTCTTGATAATCCGATAAATGGTTGATTTAGGTGCAATCTTACCGGCATCAATATCCTTGCCTGCGAAGCCCTTTTTGTGCAAAGCGATAATGACGGCACATGTTTCCTTGCAGGTAACCAGGATTGACAGAGGAAGAACAACGATTCCAAGCACCACCCTCGTTTTGAAGCTTCCGGTCTGTTATTCGAACTCAATCAGCATGACAGAGTGATCTCCAACCTTGTCCTCGTCAACACTCACACCAGTCTTAACGAGAAAATCACTGACATGATATCAGCTGGTCCTTTTGTGGCAAGGCTGAAACTCAGTGGAAAAGTTTTTGGGGGATTGAGTTAATTTGCATGGCAAAGGGGGACTTTGCAATTAATTGCAATTCATCTGATCACTCTTCATAACATTCTGGAGTATATGTATATGCAAATTGCCATCATACATCATACAGCAGACTTTGGGAAAATTCATATTTGCATCATTCAGAAAACTTTCGACCACAACTGTACACTACCGGTCAAAAGTTTGGACACACCTACTCATTTATTTGTACTATTTTCTACATTGTAGAATAATAGTGAAGACATCAAAACCATGTTAAACAAATCAAAATATATTTTATGGTTGAGATTCTTCAAATAGCCACCCTTTGCCTTGACGACAGCTTTGCACACTCTTGGCATTCTCTCAACCAGCCACATGAGGTAATCACCTGGAATGTATTTCAATTAACAGGTGTGGAATTTCTTTCCTTCTTAATGCATTTGAGCCAATCAGTTGTGTTGTGACAAGGTAGGGGTGGTATACAGAAGATAGCCCTATTTGGTAAAATACCAAGTCTATATTATGGCAAGAACAGCTCAAATAAGAAAAGAGAAACGACAGTCCAACATTATTTTAAGACATGGAGGTCAGTCAACCTGAAACATTTCAAGGACTTTGAAAGTTTCTTCAAGTGCTGTCACAGAAACCATCAAGAGCTATGATGAAACTGGCTCTTATGAGGACCGCCACAGGAAAGGAAGACCAATAGTTATATTATAGTTTTTATTTATTTCATTTTTTAAAGGATTTGTATTAGTCTTGACAGTACAGTGGCAAATGTAGAGAGGGAGACAGATAGTCGGAGCACAGAGGGTGGCTTCAACACCTGGTCCAGGCTTAGATTTCTACACCAGAATCTGGCACTAAGGAGTAGACTCAAGTTAGAGAATAGTTGTAAAGTTGTTGTAATGTGCAACATCTGGTAAGGTCTCTCTGTGCTGTAGGGTCTGGTGAAAGTCCATAAGAGTCTCATAGTGGAGGTGCAAGACTCCATTCTCAACAAGAACACCTTAAACCTCTACAAGATCTGCATCGCCTATAAGGACAGGTATTTATTAATATTAATCCATTTACATTATACCTAATAGTTTTACACACAGTACAACACATCGATTCCTTAAAAGTCATAGTTTGGTGTAACACAATGTAAACAACTTAATGTTGGCTTCAATTGCCCTCCATAATGATACTTATCACCTTAAAATTGTAGGTTATTCATTTATAGAATCTATTGCAGCCAAGTTGAGATATCCATTGCTGTTTTGGATTGTATCTGAAGCTAGAGGTAAGAAGACACTATAATGGTGATTGTTGAAGGATTTCTATTACGGGGTCATTTGAAGTGTTGTGGCCCTTTAGTGTCCAATTGAGAAATCACAGCATATTCAAACCATGTGTGTTCTAAGAGAGCGAACAATGGGAAGTTTACTCAGAGATCTACTGATCTACCTCCCCATGCAGAAAGTCCTCAAGTATCATCTCCTACTACAGGTATGTTTACTACAGACAGTGTACAGATACACTCACAGCCAATGGGACTGGGACAAGATTATATTATAAATGACCACTAGGGGGAGACATCCACCACATATTTTCTCTCTTCCTGGACGCTCACACTTCCGTAGTGGAGAGAAGTGAGAGGAGGAATGGGGAGAGATGGGGATGAAAGAAAGGAGAGAGAAGAAGAGAGGATGGAGAGTAGATGGTGGAGTAGAGAGGATTTGGGGCAGAGGTTTGGTTCTAGAGAAACAGAGCCTGCCAGTCCACACCTGTCCCTGGGTTAATCTCATCAAAGTTAGTTATTCATCATAGCGGTAGGATAGCCTTGGACTTCAATTGCTCTTTGTTCAACTGTGAAATCACCTGCCATTATTTGTTTTTGTTGTTGTTGTTGTTTCTTTGGGGACTGGTTGCCTTTTCAGCAAAGAAGGAAAGAAAGAAAGAAAGAAAGAAAGAAAGAAAGAGAACAAAAGCTCAGATCTCAAAGGAACTGGACAGATTTGAGTCTTGGCAGGTGACTGACTCCAACGTGTTAAGTGTATTTTAGCTGGAAGAGCTGGCGACACTGTGGAAAAAAATAATTATACATTCAAAACTAAGGCTTGAATGCAAAATAAAGATGTTTATTAGAACATCACTGTGCCCTAAAAATCAAGAAATTAATCATTGCAATTGTAAACCCCATGCTGTGTAAAGAAACAAAACTGTGGAATAAATTGCCGTGTCCTCTAGTCATCAACTACGATGTGGTATCAAAGTGTGTTCAAGCACTGTAATCCAATTGAAAATAATTTAAAGTAGAAATTACACTCAATTTAATGGGAGACGTTCTTTAAAAAATGAAACGTTTCGACTTCAGGCCATACGTGTTATTAATTGTCAGCACACACACCTGACTTCTATTTTCAAGGAGAATTGCATGTCACATATTCAAGCAAGAAACTACATCAGAAAATCTATGAATCACTAGATTAATTACCCTACATTATTCATCTCATATGTATACGTATATACTGTACTCTATATCATCTACTGCATCTTTATGTAATACATGTATCACTAGCCACTTTAACTATGCCACTTTGTTTACATACTCATCTCATATGTATATACTGTACTCAATACCATCTACTGTATCTTGCCTATGCCGCTCTCTACCATCACTCATTCATATATCTTTATGTACATATTCTTTATCCCCTTACACTTGTGTCTATAAGGTAGTAGTTTTGGAATTGTTAGCTAGATTACTTGTTGGTTATTACTGCATTGTCGGAACTAGAAGCACAAGCATTTCGCTACACTCGCATTAACATCTGCTAACCATGTGTATGTGACAAATAAAATTTGATTTGATTTGATTTGATTATATACAAAATATACCGATACGGACAGAGAAATATCATCAATAATTGCATTTACATATACAATGTAAACATCTCCTCAGCATAAATAACAAAAGATTGTGATAGAGTACGGAGCTAGAGACCACTAGATGGGGGTATTGAACACCATTAAGAGAAAATATACCAGTCCCAGAAACCACTTCGTTCATGCCTGATCGACAAGCCTTAAACACAAGGCCAGATCTACACTAGAGTTGAAATAAGACAGGGAATGTTCCTGACTGGCTGACTTACAGTTTTGACATATGTCTACTTGAAAATATATAGCAAGAACTGAAAATGGATGTGTAGCAATGATCAACAACCAATTTAGAAAATAATCTTTGTGATTTACCCAGAAAGACAAAGGTGCTTCTACAAAGTATTGACTCTAGGGTGTGAATACTTATGTAAATGAGAAATGTCTCTTTCATTTTCAATAAATTAGCAAACATTTCTTAAAAACATGTTTTCACTTTGTCATTGTGGGTTATTGAGTGTAGATGGGTGAGATAAAACACATATTTAATTAGTAAGTCTATCTAACTGGGAGTCTCGTGAGTGAAAACATCCGAAGCTCATCAAAGGTAAACGATTTAATTTGATTGCTTTTCTGATTTCCATGACCAAGTTACCTGCTGCTAGCTGGACAAAATGCTATGCTAGGCTATCGATAAACACACATGCTTGTCTAGCGTTGGCTGTAAAGCATATTTTGAAAATCTGAGATGACAGGGCGATTAACAAAAGTCTAAGCTGTGTCTCAATATATTTCACTTGTGATTTTCATGAATAGGAATATTTTCTAGTAATATTTATGTCCGTTGCGTTATGCTAATTAGTGTCAGATGATGACAACGGTCCCGTTCACAGGATGGGGTGTCACTAGAGGTTAAAAGGTCATGGCTCACATCACCATTATCCTAGAAACCCTAGACCCACTCCAATTTGCATACGTCCCTAACAGATCCACAGATGATGCAATCTCTATTGTACTCCACACTGCCCTTTCCCACCTGGACAAAATATGTGAATGTTATTATTTGACTACAGCGTTCAACACCATAGCGCCCTCAATCGCCCGGAAATTGCAGTCACGAAAACGGCGAAAAATATTCAAAATTAGCTCCATAATATCGACAGAAACATGGCAAACGTTGTTTATAATCAATCCTCAAGGTGTTTTTCAAATATCTATTCGATAATATATCCATCGGGACAATTCGTTTTTCAGTAGGACCGATTGGAGTAATGGCTACCTCTGTATTTTACGCGAGAATCTCTCTGGGAGCCATCAGGTGACCACCTGCGCAATGTAGCCGCCTACGGGTATTCTTCAACATAAATGCGTAACACTACGTCACAATGCTGTAGACACCTTTGGGAATATGGAGAAAGAGTAATCTGGTTGATAGCCCATTCACTGCTCAATAGCGACACATTGGAACGCAGCGCTTTCAAAACATGAGGCACTTCCGGATTGGATTTTTTTCAGGCTTTCGCCTGCAACATCAGTTCTGTTATACTCACAGACAATATTTTTACAGTTTTGGAAACTTTAGAGTGTTTTCTATCCTAAGCTGTCAATTATATGCATATTCTAGCATATTTTCCTGACAAAATATCCTGTGTACTACGGGAACATTTTTTTTCTCCAAAAATGAAAATACTGCCCCTTAGTCACAAAAGGTTAAAGCACTTCATGGCTACAGACGTGAGTGCTACGGGTCGGTAGTCATTTAGGCAGGTTACCTTAGTATTCTTGGGCACAGGGACTATTGTGGTTTGCTTAAAACATGCTAATATTACAGACTTGGACAGTGAGAGGTTGAAAAAGTGAAGACACTTTCCAGTTGGTCAGCGCATGCTCGCAGTACACGTCCTGGTAATCCGTCTGGCTCTACGGCCTTGTGAATGTTTGGCTTTGTAGAGCGTGATCACACAGTCGTCTGGACCAGCTCGTGCTCTCATGCATCTCGACTGTGCTTCCCTTTGTAGTCTGTGATGGTTTGCAAGCCCTGCCACATCCAACGAATGTTGGAGCTAGTGTAGTACTATTCGATCTTTGTCCTGTATTTGACACTTTGCCTGTTTGATGGTTCGTCGGAGGGCATAGCGGGATTTCTTATAAGCTTCCGGGTTAGAATCCCACTCCTTGAAAGTGGCATCTCTAGCCTTTTAATTCAGTACAGATGTTGCCTGTAATCCATGGCTTCTGGTTGGGGTACGTACGGTCACTGTGGTGATGACGAAATTCATGCACTTATTAATGAAGCCAATGACAGATGTGGTGTACTCCTCAATGCCATAGGAAGAATCCTGGAACATTTTCCAGTCTGTGCTAGCAAAACAGTCCTGTAGCTTAGCATCTGCTTCATCTGACCAATTTTTTATTGACCGAGTCACTGGTGCTTCCTGCTTTTCATTTTTGCTCTCAAGCAGGAATCAGGAGGATAGATTTGCCAAATACAGGGTGAGGGAGAGCTTTGTAGGCATCTCTGTGTGTGGAGTAAATGTGGTCTAGAGTTTTTATCCCTCTGGTTGCACAATTAACATGCTAATAGAAATTTAGTAAAATAGATTTAAGTTTCCTGCATTAAAATCCCTGGATGAGCATTTTCCTGTTTCCTTACAGCTCATTGAGTGCGGTCTTAGTGCCAGCATCTGTCTGTGGTGGTATGTAGACAGCTACGTAACATACAGATGAAAACACTCTAGGTAGATAGTGTGGTTTACAGCTTATCATGAGATACTCTACCTCAGGTGTGCAAAACCTTGAGACTTACTTAGATATCGTGCACCAGCTGTTGTTTACATATATGCATAGTCCGCCACCCTTGTCTTACCAGACGCCGCTGTTCTGTGCTGCCGATACAGCGTATAACCAGCCAGATGTTGATAATGTCGTCGTTCAGCCACGACTCCGTGAAACATGTACTAAATACATATTACAGTTTTTAAAGTCGTAGGTTGTCAATTTTATTTTCCAATGACGTTAGCTAGAAGAACAGAAAGCAGGTGGTGTTTATTCGATCGCCTATGTTTTCTCAGAAGGCTCCGTTCTCTTTTTCTCCATTGTCTCTTCACGCAAATGACGGGGATCTGGGCCTGTTTCCAGGAAAGCAGTATGTCGTTCACGTCGGTCCGAGACTCATTAAAGGAAAAAAAAAGCTTCTGACAGTTCGTGGAAATAACTGTTCTGATGTCCAAAAGTTATTTTCGGTCAAAAGAGACGGTAGCAACATAATGTAAAAAAAAAAGTAAAAAAAATCAGTAACAAACAACGTTAAAAATCTACCATAATAACACAATCGGTTAGGAGCAAGTACATCAGCCATCTTCTCCAGTGCCAACCACCATTCCTATTCATAATATCTTAATATCTTTTGAGGCAGCAGACTTTGTGAAAATTAATATTTGTGTCTGTCACGATCGTTGAGTAGACCAAGGCGCAGCGTGCGTAGAGTTCCACATAATTTTTATAAACCGTAAATCACCGAACAAAACAACAAACAACCAAACAAAACGTGAAGCTACTGGTGCGCACACAGGCAACTACAGTGCCTTGCGAAAGTATTCGGCCCCCTTGAACTTTGCGACCTTTTGCCACATTTCAGGCTTCAAACATAAAGATATAAAACTGTATTTTTTTGTGAAGAATCAACAACAAGTGGGACACAATCATGAAGTGGAACAACATTTATTGGATATTTTGGATATATATAACTTTTTTAACAAATCAAAAACTGAAAAATTGGGCGTGCAAAATTATTCAGCCCCTTTACTTTCAGTGCAGCAAACTCTCTCCAGAAGTTCAGTGAGGATCTCTGAATGATCCAATGTTGACATAAATGACTAATGATGATAACCTTGAAGGCGTGGAGACATTGGCTTGAGGGGGCTAAACACCCTTTTCTCATCTGGACTGACCATCGCAATCTGGAGTACATCCGGGAGGCGAGGAGACTGAATCCTCGCCAGGCAAGGTGGGCCATGTTTTTCACACGTTTTGTGTTTACCCTCTCTTACAGACCAGTTACACAGAACGTGAAGGCAGACAAACTTTCCCGGCTGTATGACACAGACGAGTGGTCCATGGATCCCACTCCCATACTCCCAGCCTCTTGTTTGGTGGCGCCGGTAGTGTGGGAGCTGGATGCGGACATTGAGCGGGCGTCATGTGCAGAGCCCTCTCCCCCTCAGTGTCCAGCTGGGCGTCTGTACGTTCCGTCTGCTGTCCACGACTGACTGATCTAAATCGTGAGGATTTATGTTTCCTCCTGCTCGGAGCAAGACTCCTAGACACCTGCCCAGAGGTAAGTTACAACACTTACCCGTTCCACAACGGCCGTGGTCAAACCTGTCGGTGGATTTCTTAACTGATCTTTCACCTTCACAGGGTAACACCATGATCCTAGTCGTTGTGGATCGTTTTTTTAAGTCCTGTCGTCTCCTCCCTTTGCCCGGTCTCCCTACGGCATTTCAAACTGCGGAGGCCCTGTTTACACACGTCTTCCGGCACTATGGGATGCCTGAGGATATAGTGTCTGGTTGGGGTCCCCAATTTACGTCAAGGGTCTGGAAGGCATTCATGGAACGTCTGGGGGTCTCGGTCAGCCTTACCTCAGGTTTTCTCCCCGAGAGTAATGTGCAGAGTTAACCAGGATGTGGGTAGGTTTCTGCGGTCTTATTGCCAGGACCTGCCGGAGGAGTGGGTGAAATTCGTGTCCAGGGCAGAGATGGCCCAGAACTCACTAGGTCACTCCTCCACTAACCTTTCTCCCTTTCAATGTGTATTAGGGTATCAGCCGGTTCTGGCTCTGTGGCATCAGTCTGACCGAGTCTCCTGCGGTGGACAATTGGTTCCGGAGGAAACCTGGGAGGCCGCCCACGTCACCTTCAGCGCGCCAGACCGTCACCGCAGTGAGGCCCCGGTGTTTGCACCAGGGTACATTCTCTGGCTCTGCACCCGAAACTTGCACCTCTGCCTGCCCTGCCGGAAGCTGTGTCCGCGGTTTGTGGGGCCGTTTAAAGTCCTGAGGAGAGTGAACGAGGTATGTTATAGGTTACAGCTACCCACTAAATACCGTATTAATCCTTCTTTCTCTGTGTCTCTCCTCAGGCCGGTGGTGGCTGGTCCGCTCCAGCAGTCTGAGGTGTGGGAGGTTCCTCCAACCCCTCTGGACATTGAGGGGGACCCGACGTACTCCGTTCGATCCATTTTGTATTCAAGCGAGGGGATTCGGCGAGGGGATTCAAGCGAGGGGATTCGGGAGAGGGGCCTTCAGTACCTCGTGGACTGGGAGGGGTACGGTCCGGAGGAGAGATGCTGGGTTCCGGTGGAGGACGTATTAGATCCTTCCATGCTGCGAGAATTCCACCATCTCCATCCGGATCGCCCATCCGGATTACTCCATTCCGAGTTTATTCACTCCGAGTTTATTCTCCTCCGCCTGACTTCCCTGCCACCTATACACACGTTTGTGACAATTAGTAAGGAACTTCCTTCACCTGGTTGTCTAGGTCTTAATTGAAAGGACAAAAAACATAAACCAGCAGACACTAGGCCCTCCACGGAATGAGTTTGACACCCCTGCTCTAAACAATAAATGCATTTGACTTTGTGAAAATACATTTTTATTTTCCTAACTTGCTTACCAATTTTTCCATTTGGTTTCTTCCTTCACAGACTCAATGAAATGATGACCTCTTCCTAAATAATTGTTCAAATTAAATAAAATAAATTAAATAAACATTTTGTTTATGGAAACAAGCAGTGGTGGGGAAAGTTGTTTACTTGTTGTTGTTTACTTGAGTAAAAGTAAAGATATCTTAATAGAAAATGACTGAAGTAAAAGTCATCCAGTAAAATAATACTTGAGTGAAAGTCAAAAAAGTGTTTGGTTTTAAATATACTTAATTATCAAAAGTAAATGTAATTGCTCAAATATACTTAAGTCTCAAAAGTAAAAGTATAAATCTTTAAAATATTTCTTATATTAAGCAAACCAGATGGCACGATTTAAATGTGTTTTTTTTTTTTTACAGGGGCACGCTTCAACACTCAAACACCATTTACAAACTAAGCATTTGTGTTTAGTGAGTCCGCCAGATCGGAGGCAGTAGGGATGACCAGCAATGTTTTCTTGATAAGTGAATGAATCAGACAATTTTCCTGTCCTGCTAAGCATTCAAAATGTAACAAGTACTTTAGAGTGTCAGGGAAAATGTATGTAGTAAAATGTACATTATTTTCATTAGGAATGTAGTAAAGTAAAAAATAAATAGTGAAGTACAGATAGATACAGATACCCCCCCCCCCAAAAAAAAAAAACTATAGATAGATACAGATACTCCCAAAAAACTATAGATAGATACAGATACCCCCTCCAAAACTATAGATAGATACAGATACCCCCCCCCCTAAAACTATAGATAGATACAGATATCCCCCTCCAAAAAAAACTATAGATAGATACAGATACCCCCCCCCCACCCAAAACTATAGATAGATACAGATACCCCCCCCCTAAAACTATAGATAGATACAGATATCCCCCCCCCCAAAACTATACATAGATACAGATCCCTCCCCCCAAAACTATAGATAGATACAGATACCCCCCCAAACTATAGATAGATACAGATAACCCCCACCCAAAACTATAGATAGATACAGATACCCCCCCGCAAAACTATAGATAGATACAGATACCCCCCCAAACTATAGATAGATACAGATACCCCCCCAAAAAAACTATAGATAGATACAGATACACCCCCCCCAAACTATAGATAGATACAGATACCCCCCCCCCAAACTATAGATAGATACAGATACCCCCCCCCCCAAAACTATAGATAGATACAGATATCCCCCCCCACAAAAAAACTATAGATAGATACAGATACCCCCCCTAAAACTATAGATAGATACAGATACCCCCCCAAAACTATAGATAGATACAGATACCCCCCCTAAAACTATAGATAGATACAGATACCCCCCCCTAAAACTATAGATAGATACAGATACCCCCCCAAAACTATAGATAGATACAGATACCCCTCCCCCCAAAAAAACTAGAGCTAGACACAGATACCCCCCCTAAAACTATAGATAGATACAGATATCCCCCTCCAAAACTATAGATAGATACAGATACCTCCCCCCAAAACTATAGATAGATACAGATACCCCCCCCCCAAAACTATAGATAGATACAGATACCCCCCACCCAAAACTATAGATATATACAGATACCACCCCCCAAAACTATAGATAGATACAGATACCCCCCCTAAAACTATAGATAGATACAGATATCCCCCTCCAAAACTATAGATAGATACAGATACCTCCCCCAAAACTATAGATAGATACAGATACCCCCCCCCCAAAACTATAGATAGATACAGATACCCCCCACCCAAAACTATAGATATATACAGATACCACCCCCCAAAACTATAGATAGATACAGATACCCCCCCGCAAAACTATAGATAGATACAGATACCCCCCTCCAAAACTATAGATAGATACAGATACACCCCCCCAAAAAACTATAGATAGATACAGATACCCCCCCCCCCCAAAACTATAGATAGATACAGATACCCCCCCCCAAAAAACTATAGATAGATACAGATACCCCCCCCAAAAAAACTATAGATAGATACAGATACCCCCCCCAAAAAAAACTATAGATAGATACAGATACCCCCCCCAAAAAAACTATAGATAGATACAGATACCCCCCCCCAAAACTATAGATAGATACAGATACCCCCCCCTAAAACTATAGATAGATACAGATACCCCCCCCCAAAAACTATAGATAGATACAGATACCCCCCCCTAAAACTATAGATAGAGACAGATACCCCTCCCCCCCAAAACTATAGATAGATACAGATACCCCCCTAAAACTATAGATAGATACAGATACCCCATCCCCCCCAAAACTATAGATAGATACAGATACCCCCCCAAAACTATAGATATATACAGATACCCCCCCAAAACTATAGATATATACAGATACCACCCCAAAACTATAGATATATACAGATACCCCCCCCCAAAACTATAGATATATACAGATACCCCCCCAAAACTATAGATAGATACAGATACCCCCCCCTAAAATTATAGATAGATACAGATACCCCCCTAAAACTATAGGTAGATACATATACCCCCCCCCCTAAAATTATAGATAGATACAGATACCCCCCTCCCCAAAAGTATAGATAGATACAGACACACCCCCCCCTAAAACTATAGATAGATACAGATACCCCCCCAAAACTATAGATAGATACAGATACCCCCCCAAAACTATAGATAGATACAGATACCACCCCCCAAAACTATAGATAGATACAGATACCCCCCCAAAACTATAGATAGATACAGATACCCCCCCAAAACTATAGATATATACAGATACCACCCCCCAAAACTATAGATATATACAGATACCACCCCCCAAAACTATAGATATATACAGATACCACCACCCAAAACTATAGATAGATACAGATACCCCCCCAAAACTATAGATAGATACAGATAGCCCCCTAAAAATATAGATAGATACATATAACCCCCCCCCCCCATAAGTACTTTAAAGTATTTTACTGGAAACAACAACTTAGTCCTTTGGCTCAACTTACCCCACTCTCCCCGAACCTGTAACATCTCCTGTCTCCTCCAAGGGTACCTTGGGCGGCAGGGTAGCCTAGTGGTTAGGGCGTTGGACTAGGAACTGGAATGGTTGAAAGTTCAAACCCCTGAGCTGACAAGGTACAAATCTGTCGTTCTCCCTCTGAACAGGCAGTCAACCCACTGTTCCTAGGGCCGTCATTGAAAATAAGATTTTTTTCTTTAACTGACTTGCCTAGTTAAATAAAGGTAAAACATTTTTTTTCAATTCTTCAACCAGGGCTGTTTCTTTCCTAAGTGTGGACTCGGAGCTCATAAGGAGTGTAGACTGGGGCGTCTGTGGAAGAACTGGTAAAAAAAAAGAAAGAACAAGAGATCTGTGCCTCTAGTACTGTTGAGTTGTGTTCTCAAAATGCTCCAGGGATATTTCTTTACCAAATGCTGTGTATTCAGCTGTGTATTCAGTGTATTCAGCTGTGTATTCAGCTGTGTATTCAGTGTATTCAGCTGTGTATTCAGCTGTGCATTCAGCTGTGTATTCACTGTATTCTGCGTATTCAGCGTATTCAGCTGTGTATTCAGCTGTGTATTCAGTGTATTCAGCTGTGTATTCAGTGTATTCAGCTGTATATTCAGTGTATTCAGCTCTCTCTGCCACTTGTCCAACCCCATTTTAAATTGTGTCACTCTGAGGCCTCCGGTAAGATCAGCACTGCAATTTTACAGTCACAATAGCCTGAGAAAATATTACACTCACACAGACAGACACACGTGTGATAAATGGATAGGTGCATGCACAGTATAAATGTGAAATGTGAAGCTAGATTACTCTATTGGTCTTTATTTACAGTTTCTTTCCTCGTTTTCCTTTTTTACCGTGAAGTGTCTTGGGTTGTTGAAAGACACTTTAAATTCAATGTATTATTTGTAGTGTTATTATCAAGTTTTAAGAGGGAGATGTGTGTAGGACAGATGGTAATGTACAGTATATTCTCTTCGTATGTTTATCAGGTGGTGTAGGTCCCTTTCTCTTACTGTTGTTCACAGATGAATGAACACCTATGACTACAGCGGTAATTTATTTAATTTATATATATTAATATTATGTCCATGACTCATACTTTAGTGCAGGTCAAGTTGATATCACACTGTCTGTCTGTGTGTGTGTGTGTGTGTGTGTGTGTGTGTCTGCGTGTGCATCCACGTGAGCGCGTCTGTGTGAATGATATTGCTTCTCTCTCTGCACAGAGGGCGCCAATGGTGCGGAAGCAGCACGACACAGGTCAGTACGGCTCGACTGACCGTGTCATTTCCTACAATCTTAGCAGAGACTTCCTGTAAAAGCTAGGTCTGTGGACGTGGCCTATACATCCCGCTAACAGTTTAAAGTTAAGTCTTAGCTGAAAAGTTCAAAAGTTAATTTTAAACTCTCTAGTAGTACTCTAGGAGGGTTCCTGTTACAAGGCTTCAGGCATCATAGACTGTGATGATATCAAGGTTTATTTGATATTGTACACATTAGCAGCTTAACGCTGAATTGCAGTATACAGACACCAATTATTTGATGAGGAGGAGGAGGAGGACGACGACGAACACAGTCAATGAACACAGAAGAGCTTGGGCACACAGGAAATAATCACATCATCACCATAACCTAACATGCTGACCAGACTGCTCGCGCGCTTGGGTTTGCCATCGCACGCATGTTGACACACCAGACGCGATCTGGACACGCAGGTTGAAATATAAAAACAAACTATGAACCAACTATATTAATTTCGGGACAGGTCGAAAAGCATAAAAAAACGTATGGCATTTTAGCTAGCTAGCTTGCTGTAGCTAGCTAATTTCTCATGGGATATAAACTTTGGGTTGTTATTTTACCTGAAATGAGCAAGGTCCTCTACTCCGACAATGAATCCACAGATAAAAGGGTAAACCGAGTTAGTTTCTAGTAATCTCTCCTCCTTCAGGCTTCTTCTTCTTCTGTGGACTTTATATGGCGGTTGGCAACCAACTTTAAGGTGCATTACCACCACCAACTGGACTGGAGTGTGTGGACCTCAGTTCATCTTTCAATCACCCACGTGGGTATATGCTCCTAACAACCAATGAGGAGATGGAAGGGGCGGGACTTGCAGCGCATCAAGCCTCACAAATAGAACCAAGTTCTATTTTATCACCTGGCGACGCCGAGACGCTCGATCGGTGTGGTCAGCATGTAAGAGAATTTAACTCTTTCTAAGAGTTCAGTGCTAACAATATAATAAAAAATAATTTCAAAAAATAATATAAATACATAAAAGCCACGAAGAAGTGTTTTAGTGGAGAAATCCACTGCTTTGCAAGAATGTGTTAAAGTTTAAAACTAGTGTTATTTATAGAGCTCAAGGGAATACCTTCCCTCCCCTCTTTACCTCAAGTCTACTGTTAAGTGTAAGAGCTAGAAAGAAAGGTCAGTGATGATGACGATGGTCACAATCATGATACGATGTTGGGTAATGATGAAGAACACAGACCATGAACACAGGAACACTTGGTCACACAGGAACACTTGGTCACACAGGACAAAAAAAATCACAGCATCCACACTTAGATGAATCATTTTTTCTATTAGACAATACCTTCTTTCCCCACCAGCTCCATTCTACTGTTGAGAGGACAGACACACCCCCCCTAAAACTATAGATAGATACAGATAGCCCCCTAAAACTATAGATAGATACACATATGGGAGGGATGGATTGAAGTGGGTTGATCCATAAAGAAAAGCCTAGTTAAACTCTCCAGCCTCTCTCTCTGTGTGCCCTTGTCTCTCCTCCTGAGGTCAGTCAAATATTTATAACCTGCCTGTGTGGACTACAGAGGAAATTAATATCCGTAACTTAATCTCTTTATGAGGAAAGACAGGCAGGCAGACTGTTGTGCTTATGGGGTGGCAGGGTAGCCTAGTGGTTAGAGTGTAGAGGTGGCAGGGTAGCCCAGTGGTTAGAGTGTAGAGGGTAGCCTAGTGGTTAGAGCATTGGACTAATAACTGGAAGGTTGCAAGTTCAAACCCCCGCGCTGACAAGGTACAAATCTGTCCTACTGCTCCTGAACAGGCAGTTAACCCACTGTTCCTAGGCCGTCATTGAAAATAAGAATTTGTTCTTAACTGACTTGCCTAGTAAAGTTATTGGTTTAAACTTTTACTATTAAGCATCAGGCACATGGTGATGTCAGGACAGTTTAGTCACCTGAGGTCAGTAGTCCTGGTTTTAATAGTTTCCTCTGGTATTAACAGTTCCGTCTGGCTGCTATGAACAAGACTGTTAGCCTGGTCCCGGACCTCTTTGTGCTGCTGTCTAGCTCACTCTTATGGTTGTTGTCACACAAATGACCATAGGAGTTGGTTAAGACTGCAGAAACTGCAGAATCTGTGACCAGGCTAAAGAGTACTATGGCTGGAAGGTAAATGTATTTAAGTGTTGGCTTTGGGAGCAGACTGGGGAAGAGTAAGAGGCCGTGTCTGTTTGGTTGGCAGGTGTCTTAAGTCTTGTTCCTACAGGGCAAGCGGGTGGCATTGCCTGTTCTTGTTCTTCGTATTTTCAGCAGCCCGTGAGGTACAATATACGCCTTGTCTCTACTTGTTCCCTTTTCTGTTCATTGCATGTCTCTCCTTTGCTCTGTCTCAGCATGTATCCTCTCATCTGTCTGTCCCCAGGTCTCCCCAGGATGCTGATGATCAGAGACTACTGTCCCCACTCTGGGGACACCACAGAGCTGATCTCTGCCAATCTACACTCCTCCTAGGGGGAAGGTGGGTGACGACTCAATCTCTCTCAATCTCTCTCTCAGAGACAGAAGGGACTTTGTGTGATGTCAGTCCTCGTTAACTGTTGTGACTTAACCCACACGTTCAGTTGTCATTCTGTTCCAGGTCATAGCAGGTGATTCACAACAGAACCAGTGGTTGGTAGTTGGTAACACACACACACACACACACACACACACACACACACACACACACGATGAAACTTCTGCTGTCCATGTGGTGTGTGTGTGTGTGTGTGTGTGTGTGTGTGTGCGTGTGCGTGTGTGTGTCTTTTTGGTTTCTGATTAGATCTGTTAGATCTAAAGAGTGACCTAATTAGTGACTTTAATTGATGAATTAAGTTGATGAAATTGGTGAATTCACACAGAGAAAGAGAGAGAGAAACTAAACTACTCAAGAAAAGGACCGCAGTGAGTGACTAACCTCAGTGAGGGACTAACCTCAGTGAGGGACTAACTGTAGTGAGGGACTAACCTCAGTGAGGGACTAACCTCAGTGAGGGACTAACCTCAGTGAGGGACTAACTGCAGTGAGGGACTAACCTCAGTGAGGGACTAACCTCAGTGAGGGACTAACCGCAGTGAGAGACTAACTGCAGTGAGTGACTAACCTCAGTGAGGGACTAACCTCAGTGAGGGACTAACTGCAGTGAGGGACTAACCTCAGTGAGGGACTAACCTCAGTGAGGGACTAACTGCAGTGAGGGACTAACCTCAGTGAGGGACTAACCTCAGTGAGGGACTAACCTCAGTGAGGGACTAACCTCAGTGAGGGACTAACCGCAGTGAAGAACTAACTGACACTCATGTGGCTAAAGTGTGGCCATACTGTCACGACCTGTTACAGTTTTTTAATGAAATATCTCTTTGCAGTCTTTCCCTGGGTTTTACGACAACAACTGAGACTATGAGGCTCAGTCCTCCTCCTATTGTTGCTCCAAGCTGATTAGACTGCCTCCCATGGCCAACTGCCTAATTCCCATATGGTGCTGCTAGCGCACTGATTTGTTTGGTAGCACAAACAAACATGGCTCACTGGTCTGTTTGATAGCTCACACACCGTGGCTCACTGGTCTGTTTGATAGCACAAACAACATGGCTCACTGGTCTGTTTGATAGCACAAACAACATGGCTCACTGATCTGTTTGATAGCACAAACAAACGTGGCTCACTGGTCTGTTTGATAGCTCACACACCGTGGCTCACTGGTCTGTTTGATAGCACAAACAACATGGCTCACTGGTCTGTTTGATAGCACAAACAACATGGCTCACTGATCTGTTTGATAGCACAAACAAACGTGGCTCACTGGTCTGTTTGATAGCTCACACACCGTGGCTCACTGATCTGTTTGATAGCACAAACAACATGTAAATGTAAGCCAAGAGACCCATAAAAATCCTGCTGGAGGAAGAGTTGAGTTGGACTGAAAAGTGTGAAAAGTATGTGGAAAGTATGTGGCTTGTTGAACATCTCATTCCAAAATCATGGGCGTTAATATGGAGTTGGGCCCCCTTTTTGCTGCAATAACAACCTCCACTGTTCTGAGAAGGCTTTCCACTAGATGTTGGAATGTTGCTAAAAGTTTGTGAAGGTTTTAGGTGCCAAGCCACATTTCTTAAGACTCCTGAGGTTGAAGAGGCGCTGTTGCGCCTTCTTCACCACACTGTATGTGTGGGTGGAACTTGAAGCTTTCCACCTTCTCCACTGCGGTCCTGTCAATGTGGATAGGGGGGTGCTCCCTCTGCTGTTTCCTACACAGGGAATTGTAATACTGTAACAGGATAGAGCCTTCCCCAAACTGTTGCCACAAAGTTGGAAGCACAGAATCGTCCACAATGTAATCCTATCCTGTAGTTCTAAAGATTTCCCTTCACTGGAATTAAGGGGCCTAGCCCGAACCATGAAAGATAGCCCCAGACCATTATTGCTCCTCCACCAAACTTTACACTTGGCACTATGCATTCAGGCAGGTAGCATTTTCATGGCATCCACCAAATCCAAATCCGATGGACTGCCAGAACGTGAAGCGTGAATCATCACTCCAGAGAACTCGTTTCCACTGCGGCGAGCTTTCCACTGAGTCCAATGGCGGCGAGCTTTACACCACTACAGCCGACGCTTGGCATTAAGCTCTTCAGTAAGCCCTTCAGTATTGCAAATGTTTGTCTATGGAGATTCCAAGGCTGTAAGCTCGATTTTATACACTTGTCAGCAACGGGTATGGCTGAAATAGCTGAATCCACACATTTGAAGGGGTGTCCTCATACTTTTGTATATAGTGTAGTCGCACGTTGGCATCAACAACAACACCCCAAACTCTGTATTGCCTATGTACCCTGGGAGGGGGTAGCCTACTCCGAAATGTGTTTATTTTATCCCTCCCTTCAGTATCCATAACGACATCCTAATAAGGGTACTTAATCTTCTAACGGGTTTCCCCTGGGGTTCTAAAGGATAGAATTACAGAACATTGAGATTTCATATCCCCAGTTTACCCTGAAGGCAATTATCTCTCTCCCCCTCTCTCTTCCTCTCTCTCCCCCCCCCCCCTCCCCCCTCTCTCTCTCTCTCTCTCTCCCTCTCCCCCCCTCTCTCTCTCCCTCGCTCTCTCTCTCTCTCTTTCCCTCTCTCTCTGCCCCTCTCTCTCTCCCCCCTCTCTTTCTCTCTCTCTCTCCCTCCTCCCTGGGCCAGCCAGAACAATATAATCAATCTGTAATTTCATTTAATCCTTTAGGCTGGCTCCTGTTTACTGCGCCGGGTTAATACGTTTAATCTTGATCATGCGCTTATCGAAGGCGTAACAAATAGAGAAGGGCTCTCCAAAGCTTCTGATGAAATGTTATTAAACTGAATGAATCATCAGATGGGCTTCGGATTCGCTTTCAAATCTAATTTCTGTTGAGAAAAGGGGTTGCACAGGGCTGAGACACACTTCATACTGTAATAAAGGAGAGAGAGAGGGAGACAAACACCCTGACAGATGAGAGCAAAACTAAGGCTGTGGCGGTCATGAAATGTATACTAGGGCTGTGGCGGTCATGAAATTCTGTCAGCCGGTGATTAGCAAGTAAATAACTATGGGTCTCATGGTAATTGACTGTTAATTAGCATAAACACATTTAGCATCCCCTGGCTTCCACGAATAGCCTACAAGCCACTGATACTGACCTTTGGAACATCTACATTGTAAAAAGTCTAATTCATCCATGTAATATATCCTACACCTTCACAATACATCCATGTAATATATCCTACACCTTCACAATAAATCCATTGTTTATTTATTTTAGACATGTCTGAAGAAACATGATGTGAAGAAAATGTAGTCTATTTCAGAAGAACAGAATAGCATCCTCTGAGTTGTCCTTATGTTAGGCCCTGATCTGGCTGTGTGTGGCTAGACAAGATATTGTTCGAATACCGTGGCATTATTTTATAGTATTTTAATAGTTTGAAGAATACAACTGAACAAAGCTGAATAAAATATAAATGATTTTTTTCTCCAAACGATTTGAGGGAGTGCGCACATGCGGCTATTTTGTGTTGAGCCGTTAACAAAGAAACAGGTCTTGCTATATCCTTAATTTAGAGTTATTTATGTTGTGATACAAACATATGTTTAGATTTTTAATACATTCTAAGGCTGCATTGAACGACTCAAATTATGATTTGAAAAAAGGTGCATGATAGGCATGAGCTCTGCATTATTTGCACAGGCTGCACACACTTCATCAGTCTCTCATTCACAGTTGCTAGAGGAAACAGGTACAAAACTAACTATATCCACAGTAAAATGAGTCCTATATCGACTTAACCTGAAAGGCCGCTCAGCAAGGAAGAAGCCACTGCTCCAAAACCGCTATAAAAAAGCCAGACAACGGTTTGCAACTGCACATGAGGACAAAGATCATACTTTTTGGAGAAATGTCCTCTGGTCGGATGAAACAAAAATATAACTTTTTGGCCGTAATGAGCATTGTTATGTTGAGGGCAAAGGGGGAGGCTTTCAGGCCGAAGACACCATCCCAACCGTGAAGCACAGGGTTCTCAAGACATCAGTCAGGAAGTTAAAGCTTGGTCGCAAATGGTTCTTCCAAATGGACAATGACCCCGAGCATACTTCCAAAGTTGTGGCAAAATGGCTTAAGGACAAAAAAGTCAAGGTATTGGAGAGGCCAACACAAAGCCCTGACCTCAATCCCATAGAAAATTTGTGGGCAGAACTGAACAAGTGTGTGCGAGCAAGGAGGCCTACAAACCTGACTCAGTTACACCAGCTCTGTCAGGAGGAATGGGCCAAAATTCACCCAACTTATTGTGGGGAGCTTGTGGAAGGCTACCTGAAAAGGTTGATCCAAGTAAAACAATTTAAAGGCAATCTTACCAAATACTAATTGAGTGTGTGTAAACTTCTGACCCACTGGGAATGTGATGAAATAAATAAAAGCTGAAATAAATCATTCTCTCTACTATTATTCTAACATTTCACATTCTTAAAATAATGTGGTGATCATAACTGACCTTAGACAGGGAATTTTTACTAGGATTAAATGTCAGGAATTGTGAAAACAGAGTTTAATTGTATTTGGCTAAGGTGTATGTAAACTTCCAACTTCAACTGTATATATATATATATATATATATATATATATATATATATATATATACCGGTATATATGAAAAATCACATTTACATAAGTATTCCAACCCTTTTACTCAGTTCTTTGTTGAAGCACCTTTGGCAGTGAATACAGCCTAGAGTCTTCTTGGATGCTTGGCACGCCTGTATTTGGGGAGTTTCTCCCATTCTTCTCTACAGATCTTCTCAAGCTCTGTCACGTTGGATGGGGAGCATTGCTGCATAGCTGTTTTCAGGTCTTTAAAGAGATGTTTGATCAGGTTCAAGTCCGGGCTCTGGCTCGGCTCAAGGACATTCAGAGACTTGTCCCGTAGCAACTCCTATGTTGTCTGATTAGTCTCCCACTACCTGCCACTGAAAAACAGCCCCACAGCATGATGCTGCCACCACCATTCTTCACCATAGGGATGGTGCCAGGTTTCCTCCAGATGTGACACTTGGCATTCAGGCCAAAGAGTTAATTCTTATTTTCATCAATCCAGAGAATCTTGTTTCTCATGGTCTGAGAGTCCTTTAGGTGCCTTTTGGCTAACTCCAATCTGGCTATCATGTGCCTTTTACTGAGGACGGGCTTCAGTCTGGCCACTCTGCCATAAAGGCCTGCTTGGTGGAGTTCTGCAGAGATGGTGGTCCTTCTGGAAAGTTCTCCCATATCCACAGAGGAGCTCTGTTAGAGTGACCATCGGGTTCTTGGTCACCTCCCTGACCAAGGCCCTTCTCCCCCAATTGCACAGTTAGGCCGGGCGGCCAGCTCTAGGAAGAGACTTGGTGATTATAAACTTATTCTATTTAAGAATGATGGAGGCAATTGTGTTCATAGGGACCTTCAATGCTGCAGAATTGTTTTGGTACCCTTCCCCAGATCTGTGCCTCGACAGAATCCTGTCTCGGAGCTCTTCGGACAATTCCTTCAACCTCATGGCTTGGTTTTTACTCTGACATGCACTGTCAACTGTGGGACCTTGTATAGACAGGTGTGTGCATTTCCAAAACCTGTCCATTGAATTGAATTTACCACAGGTGGACTTCAATGAAGTTGTAGAAACAACTCAAGGATGATCAATGTTAACAGGATGCACCTGAGCTCAATTTTGAGTGTCATAGAAAAGGGTCTGAATACTTATGTAAATAACGTAAAAAACTGTTTCCATTTGTCATATACAGGGTATTATGTGTAGACTGCAGGAGCAATTGTTTTTTTTAATACATTTTAGAATAAGGCTGTAATGCATCAAAATGTGGAGTCAAGGGGTCTGAATACTTTCCGAAGGCACTGCAAATAGGGAATGGAGGACGCTTTTCCCATGGTTAATTTTCCTGCCAGAGAAGCATTGTGCTTAATATTAGGAAAGATGAGATATAAATATAGTAGGTCTAGCCAATAGAAAGCTGATGGGATCCTCCTCTTTTTAATAGAGGCCATCACTCTGTTTTCTCACGCAATTGCACAGCCTATAGAAATGTTGCGCAACATAACCACATGGGCTTTCATGAAGTGTTTAATTAGATGTTCCATTACATTTGATTTTGACGTCAGAGTGATTAGAGGGACAATAGAGTGCTGAATACCAGGCAGTTAGACAGTTCGGTAGGCTACTAATGACAACCAGCAGCATCAGAGCTTGAAGAAATTGAATTACCGTGACTAAACATCATGACTCATGACTGCCTGTGTGGCGGTAATACGGTCACCGTAATAGCCCTATGCACAACATGCCCATAACTTCAGGACTGGATTTTTAGATTGATGCAATTTCCACCGCACTGTACACTGCCCAATCCCATCTGGACAAGAGGAATACCTATATAAGAGTGTTGTTGATTGACAATAGCTCAGCCTTCAACACCATACTACCCTCCAAAATCATCATTAAGCTCGGGACCCTGGGTCTGAACCCAGCACTGTGCAACTGGGTCCTGGAATTCCTGACGGGCCGCCCCCAGATGGTGAAGGTAGGAAACAACACCTCCAATTCACTGACCCTCAACACAGGGGTACCATAAGGGTACTTGCTAATCCCCCTCCTGCACTCCCTGTTCACCCATGACTGCATGGCCATGCACGCTTCCAACTCAATCATCAAGTTTGCAGACAACACAACAGAAGTGGGCCTGATTACCAACAAGGAAGAGTTATCTGTTCTCCACAATATATTTCTGTCTGAAAGTTATGTAAGGATTCACCCCACATGAACAACTGCCGGACTCTCCCGCATCACACGGGGCACACTGCCTGCCCTCCAGGACACCAACAGCACCCGATGTCACAGGAAGGCCATAAAGATCATCAAGGACAACAACCACCTGAGCCATGGCCTGATCACCCCACTATCATCTAGAAGGCGAGGTCAGTACAGGTGCATTAAAGTTGGGTCCGAGAGACTGACAAACAGCGTCTATCTCAAGGCCATCAGACTGTTAAATAGCCATCACTAGCCAGCTACCACCCGGTTACTCGACCCTGCACCTTAGAGGCTACTGCCCTATATACATAGACATGGAATCCCTGGTCCCTTTACATAGAACACCGCTCACTTGAATAATGTTTACATACTGTTTTACTCATATCATATGTACATATATTCTACTGTATTTTAGTCAATCCCCCTCAGACATTGATTGTCCTAATTGTTATATATATATATATATTATTAGTATTGGACAGAAAACACTCTGAAGTTTCTAAAACTGTTTGAATGATGTCTGTGAGTATAGCAGAACTCATATGGCAGGCAAAAACCTGAGACAAAATCCAAACAGCAAGTTTGTCGTTTTTGAACTCAGCCCCTATTGAATTCACAGTGGGATATGGGTTATTTTTGCACTTTCTAAGGCTTCCACTAGATGTCAACCTTCTTTAGAACAGGTTTCAGGCTTCTCGTGTGAAGAGGAGCCGGATGGGAGCTGTTTGACTAAGGGGTCTGCCAGCAGCCTCGTTCTCAGTCAAGCGCATTTCACATGAGAGGAATCTCTCGTTCCATTGATTTTCCACAGACAATGGAATTCTCAGGTTGGAACATCATTGAAAATGTATGATAAAAACATCCTAAAGATTGATTCTATACTTAGTTTGACAAGTTTCTTCGAACCTGTAATATAACTTTTTTAACTTTTCGTCCGACAGGACCTGAACTCGCTTTTAGATTTGTTTACCAAACACCCTAACAAAAGAAGTTATTTGGACATACATTTACATAAATTATGGACATTATCGAACAAAACAAGCATTTACTCCCAGGAACTGCGATTCTGAGCTCCGTACTCAGATTATGCTTTTTCCGTCAAGTTTTTTTGAAATCTGACACAGCAGTTGCATTAAGGAGAAGTGTATCTAATGTTCCATGAATAACACTTGAATTTTCATCAACATTTATAATGAGTATTTCTGTAAATTCATGTGGATCTCTGCAATATCACTGCATGTTTTGGAACTACTGAACATAACACGCCAATGTAAAATAAGACTTTTGGATATAGATATGAACTTTACCAAACAAAACATACATGTATTGTGTAACATGAAGTCCTATGAGTGTCATCTGATGAAGATAATCAAAGGTTAGTGATTCATTTTATCTCTATTTGTGCTTTGGGTGACTCCTCTCTTCGGCTGGAAAAAATGGCTGTGTTTTTCTGTGAGTTGGTGGTGACCTAACATTATCTTTTGTGGTGCTTTCGCTGTAAATCATTTTTGAAATCAGACACTTCTGCTGGATTAAAGATGATTATTTCTTTAAAATGGTGCCGAATACTTGTATGTTTAAGAAATTTGATTTATGAGATTTCTGTTGATTTGTATTCGGCGCCCTGCAATTTCATTGACTGTTGGCGAGGGGTTCCCCAGTCCTAGACAGGTTTTAACTTCAGGATTGGATCTCAACTTCAGAACTGGATCTTAACTTCTTATGGTATAGGGTACGCTTGCTTCCCACTTGGCCAAAAGCCAGGGAAAATGCAGCACGGCAAATTCAAATAAAATGATATGAAACTCAAACTGTCATTAAATCACACATGTAAGATACCAAATTAAAGCTACACTCGTTGTGAACCCAGCCAACATGTCAGATTTTAAAAAGGCTTTTCGGCGAATACAATACAATAGTAAACAAAGAGGGTAGCATATGTCAACCCTGCAGGCGCTACACAAAACGCAGAAAAAATATAAAACATGCCTTACCTTTGACGAGCTTCTTTTGTTGGCACTCCAATATGTCCCATAAACATCACAATTGGTCCTTTTGTTCGATTAATTCTGTCCATATATATCCAAAATGTCCATTTATTTGGCACGTTTGATCCAGAAAAAAACAGCTTCCAAATTGCAACGTCACTTCAAAATATTTCAAAAGTTACCTGTAAACTTTGCCAAAACATTTCAAATTACTTTTGTAATACAACTTTGGGTATTTTTAAACGTTAATAATCGATCAAATTGAAGACGGGTCTATCTGTGTTCAATACAAACCAACAAACCAAGCTACTTTTCAAGTCAACTCTCAACAGTGTTACGCAGTTCCTAGATAACCTCAACCGAATTCCAAAGACTGGTGGCATCCAGTGGAAGCGGTAGGAACTGAAAACAAGTTCCTAAGAAATATAGTTTTCCAGTGAGAACTCACTGAACAGACAGAGACCTAAAAAATCTATCTAAAAAATCTATCCAAATCTACTAATAATATGCATATCTTATATTCTTGGCATGAGTAGCAGGAAGTTGAAATTGGGCACCAAAAGTGAAAATTCTGCCCCCTATACCTAAAGAAGTTAATAACTTCAGGACTGGATCTTTGATTGACATAACAGACATCCCTATCACCTCCTACCAAATCTGGAGAGAAATGTACTGATTTCATAAAGCTGGATTTTGCGTTCCTCTATAAAAGCTTACTCAGGTTGTGTCTGGTGAGAAAGTTTATCCTAAGGATTTTGATGAAGCCCTAGTTAGTCAGTCTCAGTCCAGCTTGAAACGGTACATTTAACACAATTGTGAGTCTTTCATTGAGAGTCAGCCACTGTTCTGGTCGTCAGACAGGAGAATCATCACATTCATTTTTTTGTGTGAAATGCTGTTTTAGATGCTGTACAAATTTAACCACCCGACAGTGTAGTCTGCTCTAGGAGCTATGATTAACTCTGTGTGTGGGGGGAGATGGATATTACTCAGAGACAAATATAATGCGATTAGCTAACAGCTGTGTGCTGTTGCAGGGTATGATTTTGACGACGAGAGAGATTGGCTTCTTTCCTAGCGACGCCGCGAGGCCCTGCCTATGTGTAAGTATGGAAGCTAAACACCCTTATTTAACAGCTACTTTAAAGGCTTCATGAAGCCTACATAAACCCTTAATAAGGCCTACACAGAAGCTTCATAAACCCTTTATAAAGCTAGTCTTCACAGATTATTGCTCATTACTGCAGATTACCTTCACTTGTCTGCATTGATTATAACTTCTCTCTGACCAGCCCTGGTGCCCCAACCAGTTGATTACTCAGCCCGGGTGCCCCAACCAGATGATTACTCAGCCCGGGTGCCCCAACCAGTTGCTTACTCAGCCCGGGTGCCCCAACCAGTTGCTTACTCAGCCCGGGTGCCCCAACCAGTTGATTACCCAGCCCGGGTGCCCCAAACAGTTGCTTACTCAGCCCGGGTGCCCTAACCAGTTGCTTACTCAGCCCGGGTGCCCCAACCAGTTGCTTACTCAGCCCGGGTGCCCCAACCAGTTGATTACTCAGCCCGGGTGCCCCAACCAGTTGCTTATTCAGCCCGGGTGCCCCAACCAGTTGATTACTCAGGCCGGGTGCCCCAACCAGTTGCTTATTCAGCCCGGGTGCCCCAACCAGTTGATTACTCAGCCCGGGTGCCCCAACCAGTTGATTACTCACCCCGGGTGCCCCAACCAGATGATTACTCAGCCCGGGTGCCCCAACCAGTTGCTTACTCAGCCCGGGTGCCCCAACCAGTTGCTTACTCAGCCCAGGTGCCCCAACCCGTTGATTACTCAGCCCGGGTGCCCCAACCAGTTGCTTACTCAGCCCGGGTGCCCCAACCAGTTGATTACTCAGCCCGGGTGCCCCAACCAGTTGATTACTCAGGCCGGGTGCCCCAACCAGTTGATTACTCAGCCCGGGTGCCCCAACCAGTAGATTACTCAGGCCGGGCCTGGTAGGTGAAACAGTCAAACAAACAAACAAACAAACAAACCACTGATAATACAGTAATGGTCCACTAACAATTCTGATTAGTCCAATCACTCTGAAAGTAGTTCTCATCTGTTGCAGGTAATGGTTGTGTGATGGTTGTCTCGTGGTTTTCTCATGGTCAGGTTTGCAGGGCCAATGGCGAGGAACCAGGCCAAGGTAGAGCTTATGGATAGAGAGAACACCTGATCGAACACAGAACCAGAGAGAACACCTGATCGAACACAGAACCAGAGAGAACACCTGATCGAACACAGAACCAGAGAGAACACCTGATCGAACACAGAACCAGAGAGAGCACCTGATCGAACACAGAACCAGAGAGAACACCTGATCAAACACAGAACCAGAGAGAACACCTGATCAAACACAGAACAAGAGAGTGCAACAAGTACACCATCAGTATCAAGTAAGTGGAACTGATTACATTTTATTTTGCGTTTTATTAATGCGTTTTATTAATGAAAATGATTGGTTGTTGGAGGTTTTATTAATGAAAATTATTGGTTATTGGAGGTTTTATTAATGAAAATGATTGGTTATTTGGAGGTTTTATTAAAGAAAATGATTGGTTATTGGAGGTTTTATTAATGAAAATGATTGGTTGTTGGAGGTTTTATTAATGAAAATGATTGGTTATTGGAGGTTTTATTAATGAAAATGATTGGTTATTGGAGGTTTTATTAATGAAAATGATTGGTTGTTGGAGGTTTTATTAATGAAAATGATTGGTTATTGGAGGTTTTATTAATGAAAATGATTGGTTATTTGGAGGTTTTATTAATGAAAATGATTGGTTATTGGAGGTTTTATTAATGAAAATGATTGGTTGTTGGAGGTTTTATTAATGAAAATGATTGGTTATTGGAGGTTTTATTAATGAAAATGATTGGTTATTGGAGGTTTTATTAATGAAAATGATTGGTTGTTGGAGGTTTTATTAATGAAAATGATTGGTTGTTGGAAGTTTTATTAATGAAAATGATTGGTTATTTGGAGGTTTTATTAATGAAAATGATTGGTTATTTGTAGGTTGTATTAATGAACATAAATGGGTTATTTTGAGGTTTTAAAATAAGTTCCTAAACTTCTTTCACTGAATTTTTCAGTAAGACTTTTAATAACACTGCTCGCTTATGTTGGGTTGACAGCACAGATAGGACACATGGAAATGCATTTCCTTGGGCATCAATCATGCAAACATATTTATTTTTTATTGTGACATGGCATCATTGAGATTCAAACCTAAAATATTGTGTTTTCTATGCATAGAATTAGTCTACGAGGTTGGAGCTAGCATGACAGTTTTTTTTACACATACAAAGCTGTTAATTTTTGTCTATTCAAACAGACCCCATTTCAAACGAAACAAGCACTCATTTAAGATCAGGAGTGGCTAATTAGTGGGCGCGTGCAACACACCTGAACACACTTCTGGATAGAGCGATAGAGTTTTGTTGATGCTGTTTTTTTTTATAACATTTTTAGTACGTTCTCTGAATGTTACTAAAGTTTTCTTGTAGTCTTTTAGCAAACACTCCTATCACAAATAGTTATTTTTATGGATCATTTTCTTAATGTATGTTTTAAAATAACATTCTTAGAATGTTCTCTGAACATTATTAAAGTTTTCTTAACGTTTTCAAAAACAATTTGAGAACATGACTTTAAATAGAACCATAAGGAAACCTGTAGGAAACGTTATGCTGAAGTACTGAGATTCCCAGAGAAGAATGTTGTTTCTTAACATTGTCTGAACTATTTGAGAACATTCCCAAAGTCAAACCTGTTGGGGAACGTTCCTAGAACATTACCAAAATTGAAATGAAATGTAACCAAGTTTGAACTTTTAGGAAGCTATAAAATGCCAAGAAACTTTCTTAAATGTGCTCCGAAATGTTCCA
This sequence comes from Oncorhynchus mykiss, assembly GCF_013265735.2. NCBI lineage: Eukaryota > Metazoa > Chordata > Actinopteri > Salmoniformes > Salmonidae > Oncorhynchus > Oncorhynchus mykiss. The sequence goes on from NC_048592.1 coordinate 37,727,413, forward strand.
AAGCCAAAAAACTCTCCTGCACCAATCCCAGAAAGTTGTGGGAAGGTTGTATAATAACCATAGGACAACCATGCTCCCACCAAGCTCTAAGAAACATATGCTTCTCAGAACGTTATGTGTTACCTGGGTAGCGTCCTGTCCAGGGGGTGTACTTTTAAATTTTTAAATTTATAATTCACTGTATCACAATTCCAGTGGGTCAGAAGTTTGCATGCACTAAGTTGACTGTGCCTTTAAACAGCTTGGTAAATTCCAGAAAATGATGCCATGGCTTTAGAAGCTTCTGATAAGCTAATTTACATAATTTGAGTCAATTGGAGGTGTACCCCTGGATGTATTCTGTGCCTCTTTGCTTGACATCATGGGAAAATCAAAAGAAATCAGCCAAGACCTCAGAAGAGCAATTTCCAAATGCCTGAAGGTACCACGTTCATCTGAACAAACAGTATGCAAGTATATATATATGGGACCACGCAGCCGTCATACCACTCAGGAAGGAGATGCGTTCTGTCTCCTAGAGATGAACGTACTTTGGTGCAAAAAGTGCAAATCAATCCCAGAACAACAGCAAAGGACCTTGTGAAGATGCTGAAGGAAATAGGTACAAAAGTATCTATATCCACTGCTTCTAGACTACACTAGAATTGGGGCTAGCAACAGTAGATGGGCCAGGGAGTACATGCACATTTCTAGATATCATCAGCAGTAATACAATCAGGGCTCGGCAGAGGACAGGGAGAGCCCTGCAGTGTTGATTTATGACATTTGAATCTGCATTAGATGGCAACAAGATCATATTGTACAGCAATTTCATCAGGTAACATGAATACAAAGCCAGTGGTTAGAATAGGATGGGAGGCCATGTAACCAATAGAGAGTCAAAGTCCAGAGTGTGGGAACAAATGTAGTCTGCAGCAGTACAGCAGGCAATGCGAGTAGGTGTCACACCCAACTGGGAAAAGCTTCTTTCAGGAGGCAGATTCCTTGTAGAAATGTACATCTCTGTCCACCTTCTTTTTCCATGTGGAAAAGTAGGTCGTTAACTAGCTGTATCTCTTTAATTTCGGATGGTCCTTTATGATGTCCAAACAAAGTTGTCCTGTGGCTGTTGTATTTTGGAGATTGCGAGGAGGATATCTTATCATGTGATCAAAGCAACAATATTGTTTCTTATTGAAGTAATTGACAGTTGAAGTGCCCTGGCTGCATATCAGTTAAAAAATAGAGATGAATCCAAGGGGTACTGTATTTTAATGACCTCTGCACAGATGTAGGGGGCTTCAAAGGCCTCTGCATTTGGTCTGGGTAGGCTGTCAAACTCTCAATGCAGTCATATTCGTGGCATCCTGGGGGGGGGGTGGGGGGTGTGGCTTTTCAGTTAGTTAGAATGCCGTTCCAGTTAATCTGTTCTGTTCTATTTCATCAAGTCTGACTAACCCAGTGCACTGCTTGCTATGAATTCTACCTGAAGGCATTAATTAAAGTAAAAAGACAAATAACGTCTCGTTTCGAACACTGACCAGTAAATAGTACATGTGAGCATTCTTTGGGAGAACCAGCATTACGGAATAACAGGGCAGCTATCTCAAGTCTGATCCTACCTGTACGTCGGTAGCGGTCGGTGCCATTTAAATTTAGGGATGTATTCTTTATTGAGCACGGCCTTATTTCTATTACAGCAAATTGGATGACTGTCGTTCATATTCCATTCACCCGGCTCAAATGTAACATTGACAGGTTTTGGCTACAACAAATTTTCCCATCATAAGTTTGCTATAACACGGCCTACTAATTAAAGTTTACAACGTAGATGCACCGGTCGAGACAAACATTTGAGTAATCAAGGTGACAGACAGTGTCACATTCAATTCCGCCTTGCACACTCTTGCCTGCATCTGGCTGATCTAGAATCCAAACTGGAGTTTATTATTGTTCCGTTTGCTTCTTTTTATGTTTTTCAACAGCAGAATGAATACAGCTGCCCAAACAGTTCACTTAAGCCACGTACAAATATAATGTTTACTTCGCTCGTTGTATCATTCCCTCTCGCAACTATGCGCTTTCCTCGTATCCGTTTCCCTTCGCTTGTGGACTATAGTGCACAACATAACAGCTGTCTGTGACCAGGTGAAGATTCATTCTCTGATCCTTTGATTTGGTGGATGTCAGTTCTTGCTGCTCTGAAAGGTTGAAGGACGTCCTCCGGAAGTAGTCATAATTACTGTGTAATTGTATGGAAGGGGGTGAGAACCACAAGCCACCTAGGTTTTGTATTAAAATCAATGTACCTGGGCCTTCCGGGTGGCGCAGTGGTTAAGGGCGCTGTACTGCAGTGCCAGCTGTGCCATCAGAGTCCCTGGGTTCGCGCCCAGGCTCTGTCGTAACCGGCCGCGACCGGGAGGTCCGTGGGGTGACGCACAATTGGCCTAGCCCGGGTTAGGGAGGGCTTGATCGGTAGGGGTGTCCTTGGCTCATCGCGCACCAGCGACTCCTGTGGCAGGCTGGACGCAGTGTGCGCTAACCAAGGTGGCCAGGTGCACGGTGTCCTCCGACACATTGGTGCAGCTGGCTTCCGGGTTGGATGCGCGCTGTGTTAAGAAGCAGTGCGGCTTGGTTGGGTTGTGTATCGGAGGACGCATGACTTTCTCTCCCGAGCCCGTATGGGAGTTGTAGCGATGAGACAAGATAGTAGCTACTACAACAATTGGATACCACGAAATTGGGGAGAAAAAGGGGTAAAATAAAAAAATATATAAAAAAAAAATAATAATAATAATCTATGTTCCCAGAGGAGGTTGGAAACTAGCTGTCTGGCTACATCATCTACCCTAGAAAATACTGTTGAGGCCTTAATTGCAACACAAATGACACATGATTTTGTGACGTGAATATATTTAGTACATATTTAGTATCTAAAAAGTATCAATTTTTTCTGAAATTCACTGAGGAGGAAGTTAGCAGATGTTAATACCCTGTTTGGGATAGGGGGCAGTATTTTCACATCTGGATGAAAAGCGTGCCCAGAGAAAACTGCCTGCTACTCAGCCACCAATTGTGCAAGTTCTCCCACTTAAAAAGATGAGAGAGGCCTGTAATTTAATCAACTTTGACAGACAGACAAAATGAGAAAAAATATCCAGAAAATCACATTGTAGGATTTTTTATGAATTTATTTGCAAATTATGGTGGAAAATAAGTATTTGGTCAATAACAAAAGTTTATGTCAATACTTTGTTATATATCCTTTGTTGGCAATGACAGAGGTCAAATGTTTTCTGTAAGTCTTCACAAGGTTTTCACACACTGTTACTGGTATTTTGGCCCATTCCTCCATTCAGATATCCTCTAGCAGTGATGTTTTGGGGCTGTTGCTGTGCAACACGGACTTTCAACTCCCTCCAAAGATTTTCTATGGGGTTGAGATCTGGAGACTGGCTAGGCCACTCCAGGACCTTGAAATGCTTCTTACGAAGCCACTCCTTCGTTGCCCGGGTGGTGTGTTTGGGATCATTGTCAATTCATCAATTCATCTGTGCCTCACATACTCACCTTAAAATATATTTTGCTTGAAAAACGAGGACATTTTACTGTTTGTTCTTCTTGAGACACTGTAGCAAACAACATAGCCAGTAACACTTCCTCAAAATATTCTGAATTAACCTAAGATAAATCTGTAATTAATTTGGACATTTTTGCAGAGAAGGTCTAAGCCATGCTATTGTATATCTAACTAAGATTTTTTTTTTGGGTGCATTTCTCAAGTGAAAAAATGTGCATGAAAACTAGTCGTCTCTCGTTGAATGACAACACGCACCTCATTGAAGAATCCCGTCTCATAGTTCCCACCCTTACCTGGAGTAGTACTGTTGACCAATTAGACTTCACTACTGTTGACCATTAGACTTCATCTAATGAACGTCAACATGCCTCAAGGAAAAAAACATATTGTTTGCACAAAAAAAATCCTGCCGAACACCAAAACTAACAAAAAACGTCTCAAAAAACTCAACAGAACATATGCGCTAACCTGCACACCACATTTTGACTGTGAAGCATGTGACAACCTTAAGGCTGTCCCCCCCCCCAAATGGACCCCCTTTCACTTTCTAGTGCACTACTACACCCATAGGGCTCTGGTCAAAAAGTAGTGCACTATGTAGGGAATAGGGTGCCATTTGGGATGCAAACTAAACTAACAGATAATCCAGACTGAAGACTCTGTAGCACGCATGGCCTGTTAGGAGAAGGAGAGGACTGACGGTTAAGCACCATAGAATGTGTATGTGACAGGACTCACGATTAAGCCCCATAGAGAATATGTGTGTGACAGGACTCACTGTTAAGCCCCATAGACAATGTGTGTGTGTGTGTGTGTGTGTGTGTGTGTGTGTGTGTGTGTGTGTGTGTGTGTGTGTGTGTGTGTGTGTGTGTGTGTGTGTGTGTGTGTGTGTGTGTGTGCGTGTGTTCCCTGCTTGTGTGTGCGTCTGTCCCTGCTAGGCCCCAGGCATAGGGATACCCTTCCAGACGACACACACGGCTCCCTGGGATGGTTTCACATTTAACTGACAGCACAAGACATTTCACTCTGACTGGCTTCTAGTGGAGGAGAGTCTAACAGGGCCCTGTGGGACACCTCTGGCTTCTGTGTGTGGCTTGACATGGTTTGACTTCATTATTTGACATTTGTCCAGGGGGAGGGATAAAAGTAAAAATTTCGATGGTTAAGTTCTGGCATTCATCAAATCAAATCAAATTATATTGGTCACATACACATGGTTAGCAGATGTTATTGCGAGTGTAGCGAAATGTTTACATTTCCTAAGGACTAGGAGCACAAGCATCCCTCTCTGTCGGTGCCATCTTACTGTTAACCGTATGGTTAAGGTTTTGGATTTTTTTAAATAATACTAAAGCACTGGGATTGAACCTGCGATCCTCGGAGCCATAGCTCCGAGCCTTACGCCCATCACAACCCCCTCCAGCCCAAGAGTACTTGATGGTAATAGCGCCCATCATTGCCCTAGAAGCCGGTTTTGACATCCTGGGGACCTGGATGAACGTCGAGACATCTCATTGGATCTGGAGTGACACACGCACAGGAACTGGAGGTGTCCCACAGGGGTGTGTGTCAGGAACTGTCACATTCTCCACACACAGCCCCCTGGGACTGTTTGTATGTGTGTGTGTGTGTGTGTGTGTGCACGCGCGCGCGCAGAAGCCTCTCCTAGAGTCAGAGGTGTCCCACAGGTTTGTGTTTGTGTCACGACTTGTCACATTGTATACACACACCTTTGCGGGACACCTCTGAATCTAGGAGAGACTTCTGTGTAGTGTTTAAGCAAACTGCAGAATGTAGAACAGTTACACTGTAGGATAAATATATACTAATACACTGTAGGATAATATATACTAATAGACTGTAGGATAATATATACTAATACACTGTGGGATAAATATATACTAATACACTGTAGGATAAATATATACTAATACACTGTAGGATAAATATATACTAATACACTGTAGGATAATATATACTAATACACTGTCTGATAAATATATACTAATACACTGTAGGATAATATATACTAATACACTGTGGGATAAATATATACTAATACACTGTAGGATAAATATATACTAATACACTGTAGGATAATATATACTAATACACTGTGGGATAAATATATACTAATACACTGTAGGATAAATATATACTAATACACTGTAGGATAATATATACTAATACACTGTGGGATAAATATATACTAATACACTGTAGGATAATATATACTAATACACTGTGGGATAAATATATACTAATACACTGTAGGATAAATATATACTAATACACTGTAGGATAATATATACTAATACACTGTGGGATAAATATATACTAATACACTGTAGGATAAATATATACTAATACACTGTAGGATAAATATATACTAATACACTGTAGGATAAATATATACTAATACACTGTAGGATAATATATACTAATACACTGTAGGATAAATATATACTAATACACTGTAGGATAAATATATACTAATACACTGTAGGATAATATATACTAATACACTGTAGGATAATATATACTAATACACTGTAGGATAAATATATACTAATACACTGTAGGATAAATATATACTAATACACTGTAGGATAAATATATACTAATACACTGTAGGATAATATATACTAATACACTGTAGGATAAATATATACTAATATACTGTAGGATAAATATATACTAATACACTGTAGGCTAATATATACTAATACACTGTAGGATAATATATACTAATACACTGTAGGATAATATATACTAATACACTGATACAAATGTCATGTAGGTACACTACATGACCAGAAGTATGTGGACACCTGCTCGTCGAACATTTAATTCCAAAATCATGACCTTTAATATGGAGTTGGTCCCATCTTTTCTGCTCTAACAGTCTCCACTCTTCTGGGAAGGCTTTTCACTTGATGTTGGAACATTGCTGTGTGGACTTGCTTCCATTCAGTCACAAGAGCATTAGTGAGGTCTGACACTGGCTCACAGTCGGCGTTCCAATTCTTCCAAAATGTGTTTGATGGGGTTGAGGTCAGGGCTCAGTGCAGGCCAGTCAAGAGTCTTCCACACCGATCTCGACAAATCATTTCTGTATGGACATCGTTTTGTGCACAGGGGCATTGTCATGCTGAAACGGGAAAGGGCCTTCCCCAAACTGTTACCACAAAGTTGGAAGGACAGAATCCTCTAGAATGTCATTGCGTGCCATAGCCTTAAGATTTCCCATCAAGGGAACTAGGGCCTAGCTCAAAACATGGAAAACAGCCCTAGACCATTATTCCTCCAACACCTAACTTTACAGTTGGCACTATGCATTGGGCTAGGTAGCGTTCTCCTGGCATCCGCCAAACCCAGATTCTTCCGTCAGATTTCCAGATGGTGAAGCGTGATTCATTACTGCAGAGAACGCGTTTCCACTGCTCCAGAGTCCAAGCCGCTTTAGGGTTATATGCGGCTGCTCGGCCATAGAAAACCATTTCATGAAGCTCCTGCCAAACAGTTCTTGTGCTGACGTTGCTTCCAGATGCCGTTTGGGACTCGGTAGCGGAGTTTTGCAACCGAGGACAGATGATTTTTACAAGCTTCAGAACTCGGCGGTCCTGTTTTGTGAGCTTTTGTGGTCTACCACTTCGCGGCTAAGCCGTTGTTGCTCCAAGACGTTTCCATTTCACAATAACAGTACTTTCAATTGACAGCTCTAGCAGCCCAGAAATTTTACAAACTGACTTGTTGGAAAGTTGGCGTCCTATGACTGTGCCACATTGAAAATATTTTATCTCTTCAGTGAGGCCATTCGACTGCCAAACATCCTGTAACTATGGAGATTGCATGGCTGTGTGCTCGAGGTTAAATACCTGTCAGCAACAGGTATGGCTGAAATAGCCGAATCCACTAATTTCAAGGGGTGTCCACTATCGGCATCTATTTATTATTGCCATCGAAATGTTAGCTGCTAAGATTAGATCAAACAAGTCAGTTAGACTCTAACACACAGTTAGACTCTACCACACAGTCAGTTAGACTCTACCACACAGTCAGTTATACTCTAACACACAGTCAGTTATACTCTAACACACAGTTAGACTCTACCACACAGTGAGTTAGACTAACACACAGTTAGACTCTAACACACAGTCAGTTAGACTCTACCACACAGTCAGTTAGACTCTAACACACAGTTAGACTCTAACACACAGTCAGTTAGACTCTACCACACAGTCAGTTAGACTCTACCACACAGTCAGTTAGACTCTACCACACAGTCAGTTAGACTCTAACACACAGTTAGACTCTAACACACAGTCAGTTAGACTCTACCACACAGTCAGTTAGACTCTAACCAACAGTTAGACTCTAACACACAGTCAGTTATACTCTAACACCCAGTCAGTTAGACTCTAACACACAGTCAGTTAGACTCTACCACACAGTCAGTTATACTCTAACACACAGTTAGACTCTAACACACAGTCAGTTAGACTCCAGAGTCTCACAGTTGTAGGGAGAGGGATGTTGCTGTTGCATCGACATCCTACCTTCGCGATCTCCATCCTACCGTCTCCCTCTTCATCCTACCATCTCCATCTCATCCTGCCGTCTCCATCTCCATCCTACCGTCTCCCTCTTCATCCTACCGTCTCCATCTCCATCGTACAGTCTCCATCTGCATCCTTCCGTCTCCATTTCCATCCTACAGTCTCCATCTCTATCCTACCGTCTCTTTCTCTATCCTACCGTCTCCATGTCATCCTACCGTCTCCATCTCTATCCTACCGTCTCCATCTCTATCCTACCATCTCCATCTCTATCCTACCGTCTCCATCTCTATCCTACCGTCTCCATCTCTATCCTACCATCTCCATGTCATCCTACCGTCTCCATCTCTATCCTACCGTCTCCATCTCTATCCTACCGTCTCCATCTCTATCCTACCGTCTCCATGTCATCCTACCGTCTCCATGTCATCCTACTGTCTCCATCTCTATCCTTCCGTCTCCATCTCTACCCTACCGTCTCCATCTCTATCCTACCATCTCCATGTCATCCTACCGTCTCCATCTCTATCCTACCTTCTCCATCTCTATCCTACCGTCTCTTTCTCTATCCTACCGTCTCCATGTCATCCTACCGTCTCCATGTCATCCTACCGTCTCCATCTCTATCCTACCTTCTCCATCTCTATCCTACCGTCATCTTACGGTCTCCATCTCTTTCCTACTGTCTCCCTCTCCATCCTTCCGTCTCCATCTCCATCCTACCATCTCCATCTCCATCCTACCGTCTCCATGTCATCCTACCTTCTCCATCCTACCGTCTCCTTCTCCATCCTACTGGCTCGTTCAACAACACTGTGTTGTGCTTCAAAGGATCTCAGCTTACAGAGGTGTTTGTTAGCTCTCGCCTCGCCTGCCACTAACTACAGCTCCTTCCCTCAATGGATTCTGGGACAGGTTTCCTGACTGAAGTGCTCCTAGTTCGCCGTTGATCCAGGATCCAGTCTAGTGCATGTGCATTTGTGCACGTGTCTGTGTGTGTGTGCGTGCCTGTCCATTAGTGTGTCCATTGTTGTGTGTGTGTTGGCTAGGTATCAGCATTAGTGGATCCCTATTGACCCCTGTCTGGCTATCCCTGAGGCAGTGGGTGTAAAGGAGGGAACCATATTGACCCGTGCTTGGCTATCCCTGAGGCAGTGGGTGTAAAGCAGGGAACCATATTGACCCGTGTCTGGCTATCCCTGAGGTAGTGGGTGTAAAGCAGGGAACCATATTGACCCGTGTCTGGCTATCCCTGAGGGAGTGGGTGTAAAGGAGGGAACCATATTGACCCGTGTCTGGCTATCCCTGAGGGAGTGGGTGTAAAGCAGGGAGCCATATTGCAGAGTTGACATGAGCTAGGGTACACAGCATGACCAGTCTGGCTGCTCAGAGGGCCTCTCTGATGGGAACAGACGTGTGTGTGTGTGTGTGTGTGTGTGTGTGTGTGTGTGTGTGTGTGTGTGTGTATGTGTGTGTGTGTGTGTGTGTGTGTGTGTGTGTGTGTGTGTGTGTGTGTGTGTGTGTGTGAACAGAAGTCACTGTTGGTAGGGATGGGAATTGCGGCCGCCTGTATTTGACAGGAATCCATGCGGTACAAAGGCTCTTACCTCATGCTGGCACGTTGGAGTGTGTGTGTGTGTGTGTGTGTGTGTGTGTGTGTGTGTGTGTGTGTGTGTGTGTGTGTGTGTGTGTGTGTGTGTTTCTGTCTGGTTGCCATGGAGAAAGTTGTGTCTTGCATCAAAGAAAGGCAGTTTGAAACCCACAGAACCCTTTTGTGTCTAATTCTGTTAGCAGTTTACAAGCATTTCGGTACACCCGCAATAACATCTGCATGTAACAATTACAATTTTATGTGATTTCTCTTCTATACAATGTCATGGCTGAGAATGCTGAAACAAATATAATAACAACAAGTTCCCTGAAAAAAAATTGTTGTTGAATGGTTTGCCACTTTCAGTGTTTCGCTCGCTAGCTCTTCTCCCAGCAGCCTTTGCTTGTCTTAAATATATATATTTGTACTTTTCCGCTTTCTGTCTTTCTCTTTGTAAAACGTGTGTTTACTGTACTTGTGTTTTCTCTCTATCTCACCCAATATCATTCCTCCTCTTTCTCTCCATTCCCTGTGTTTCTTTCGCTTTGCTATTGCCAGTTCTATTCTCATCTCTTGCAGTGGGCTTCTCTGTACGTCTCTGATGGGCTCATGCTTGTTTTCTCTGTTTCTCTTTCTTTTTTTTTCTGACCTCACCTCACTCCACCTCACTCCACCTCACCTCACACCACTCCACCCCACTCCACCTCACCTCACCCCACTCCACCTCACTCCACATCACCTCACTTCACTCCACCTCACTCCACTTCAACTCACCCCACCAAACCTCACTCTACCTAACTCCACCTCACTCCACCTCACCTCACCCCACTCCACCTCACCTCACTTCACTCCACCTCACTCCACTTCACCTCACTCCACCTCACTCCACCTCACATCACCCCACTCCACCTCACTCCACCTCACCTCACTTTACTCCACCTCACTCCACCTCACATCACCTCACTCCACCTCACCTCAACCTACTCCACCTCATCTCACTTCACTCCACTGCACTCCACTTCACCTCACTCCACCTCACATCACCCCACTCCACCTCACTCCACCTCACCTCACCTTACCTCACCTCACCTCACCTCACTCCACCTCACCTCACTGCACCTCACCTCACCTCACTCCACCTCACCCCACTCCACCTCACTCCACCTCACCTCACTTCAATCCACTTCACTCCACTCCACCTCACCACAAACCCACTCCACCTCACTCCACCTCACTCCACCCCACTCCACCTCACCTCATCTCACTCCACTCCACCCCTCTCCACCTCACCTCAACTCACCCCATCACACCCCACTCCACTCCACTCCACCTCAATCCACCTCACCCCACCTCACCCCACTCCACCTCACCTCACTCCATCTCACCTCACCTCATTTCACCTCACCCCACTCCACTCCACCTCACTCCACCTCACCTCACTCCACCTCACTCCACTCCACCTCACCCCAACCCACCCCACTCCACTCCACCTCACTCTACCTCACTCCACTCTACCTCACCCCACTCCAATCCACCTCACTCCACCTCATCTCACTCCGCCCCACCTCACCCCACTCCACCTCACCTCACCTCACTCCACTCCAGCTCATCTCACTCCACCTCACCTCACTCCACTCCACCTCACCTCATCTCACCTCACCTCACCTCACCCCACTCCACCCTACTCCACCCCACTCCACCTCACCTCACCTCACCTCACCCCACTCCACCCTACTCCACCCACTCCACCTCACCTCACCTCACTCCACCTCACCTCACCTCACCCCACTACAACTCACCTCACTTCACTTCACCTCACTCCACCTCACCCCTCCCCATTCCACCTCACCTCACTCCACTCCACCTCACCTCACTCCACCTCACCTCACTCCACCTCACCTCACATCACTCCACCTCACCTCACCTCACTCCACTCCACCTCACCTCACCTCACCTCACCTCACTCCACCTCACCTCACCTCACCTCACTCCACCTCACCTCACCTCACCTCACTCCACTCCACCTCACATCACTCCATTCCACCTCACCTCACTCCACCTCACCTCACCTCACCTCACTCCACCTCACCTCACCTCACCTCACCTCACCTCACCTCACTCCACCTCACCTCACCTCACCTCACCTCACTCCACCTCACATCACTCCATTCTACCTCATCTCACTCCACCTCACTCCACCTCACCTCACCTCACCCCACTCCACCTCACCTCACCTCACCTCGCTCCACTCCACTCCACTCCACTCCACTCCACTCCACCTCACCCCACTCCACCTCATCCAACCTCACCCTCCTCAGCCACACTCACCCATCTTCACCCCTCCTGTCCTTACCCCTCCCCTCCTCTCTCCACTATCTGGCCTCTGCCATTCTCCCTGAGAGACTAGGTTCCAGCCCTGAGGTTCCGGGGCATCGCTTGGCCTCTTCGTCTCTGGCAGTCCCACCCACCCCTATCTGTCTGTCTCGGGGGAGTCTACACGCTGTGTGTGTGCGTGTTTATCTGTGTGTGTGTGTGTTTATCTGTGTGTGTGTGTGTTTATCTGTGTGTGTGTGTTTATCTGTGTGTGTGTGTGTGTGTGTGTGTTTATCTGTGTGTGTGTGTGTGTGTGTGTGTGTGTGTGTTTATCTGTGTGTGTGTGTGTGTGTGTGTGTGTGTGTGTGTGTGTGTGTGCATGTGCATGTGCGTGTGGTCTGCCTTGCCAGCCTGTCTGCCACAGGGGAGTGTACACGCTGAGCCAGACATGCCTGACCTCTAGTCTCTCTCTGCCATCCTGCTGCCCCTGTGCAGCCCCATGAGTCCTTCGCGCCAGGTTTAGGTAGACCTATCTGTCAGGTGGATTAATATTTCAGGGAGAGCACAGCGCTGTTTTGCACACACCAGGCTCCAGACTGCTTCTACCCAGCAGTAAAGTAGAAACGGAGGGAGGGGAAAGCACTAAGCCGAGGAAGTTGGTTTTACTACCCCTCCCACAGAGTCAACCTTTACGAAGCTGGCGCCGCTCACCTTGTGCTATTATTGATGACTTCACTGTTTGGTATGATAGATGCAACATGGTGAAATCAGGAAATGAAAAAAAAAGACTCTCTTTGGCAGGATATCAAGAGATTGTTCAGATGTTCATCACAGTATTTGAAGACTGTATGCAATGTTGGAAGACTCTCACTGTGCAACGTGTTGTGTTTGCCAGAAGTGTGGTTCCACCTCGTGACTGGTATAAATATGACGTTGCTTTATGTGCTGTATAATGACAGTGACGGACATTATTATGGACAACTGTGACAACACCACCCCTTTTATAGTGTACCTGTCACGAACAGTGACAACTCCACTTCCTTGTTGAATTCCCGATCTGATCCTGTACGCTGAATGCCGATCTGATCCTGTACGCTGAATGCCGATCTGATCCTGTATGTTGAATGCTGATCTGATCCTGTACGCTGAATGCCGATCTGATCCTGTACGCTGAATGCCGATCTGATCCTGTACGTTGAATGCTGATCTGATCCTGTACGCTGAATGCCGATCTGATCCTGTACGCTGAATGCCGATCTGATCCTGTACGCTGAATGCCGATCTGATCCTGTACGCTGATTTGTGTAATGCAGTCAATGTTTTTCTATTGTTTTCGGAGGACCTGAGCACTAGGACCATGCCTCAGGACTGCCTGGCATGATGACTCCTTGCTGTCCCCAGTCCACCTGGCCGTGCTGCTGCTCCAGTTTCAACTGTTCTGCCTGTGGCTATGGAATCCTGACCTGTTCACCGGACGTGCTACCTGTCCCAGACCTGCTGTTTTCAACTCTCTAGATACAGCAGGAGTGGTAGAGATACTAGAGATGAGTGAGTGGTAGAGATGATCGGCTATGAAAAGCCAACTGACATTTACTCCTGAGGTGCTGACTTGCTGCACCCTCGGCAACTACTGTGATTATTATTATTTGACCATGCTGGTCATTTATGAACATTTAAACATCTTGGCCATGTTCTGTTATAATCTCCACCCGGCACAGCCAGAAGAGGACTGGCCACCCCTCATAGCCAGGTTCCTCTCTAGGTTTCTTCCTAGGTTTTGGCCTTTCTAGGGAGTTTTTCCTAGCCAACGTGCTTCTAAACCTGCATTGCTTGCTGTTTGGGGTTTTAGGCTGGGTTTCTGTACAGCACTTTGAGATATCAGCTGATGTAAGAAGGTCTATATAAATACATTTTATTTTATTTTATTTCATTTCCTAATCATTTTTTATTAAACCATTTGTGTTATCAGGAAGTTTTATATTAAGTGTTAGTTCAGATTCTGCACCACGGTGTACTGACTAGGAGACTGTAGTCAAGGAGTTCACACGTTCACGACTGCTTTAGCCAATAGAGAGCCAATAGTGTGTCACGCACACTTCAGGTCCTACTAAGACTACTCTCCTCCTCTCCTCATATCCTCTTATCCTCCTCTCCTCATATCCTCTTCTCCTCCTCATATCCTCCTCTCCTCATTACCTCCTTTCCTCTTATCCTCCTCTCCTCTTATCCTCCTGTCCTCCCCTCTTCATATCCACAGTGATGAAAGTCAAAAGCAAGGGTTTTGGACAGAAGTTTGGACAGAGATAATGAGAGAGATGGAGAGAGAGACAGACAGAGAGAAG